>NC_092498.1:152687903-152987903 GCF_047511675.1 Marmota flaviventris | reverse complement strand
TCATCCATAAAGAAGAATGAAATTTATGGCATTTGCTGGTAAATGGATGGAACTTGAGACTATTATACTAACTGAAATAAGCCAATACCAAAAAAAAAAAAAGGCCAAATGTTCTCTCTGATCCTAAATAGAATAAGTTATAGCCCATGTATGTACAAAATACATTCTACTGTCATATATATCTAAAAAGAACAAATAAAACCCGGTGCTAAAAAAATTAAAATAATAACAGAGATAAAGTGTTTTCACCTAACATTCCCATTTAGTAATGGATAGAGATGACCAAAATTCAGTAGGGTCTGGACACTCATTCTAAAGCAAGACTAGAAATAAATGAAGCAACTCTTATGGAATTATGCAGGTCCTCAGGCTAGGTCTCTCCCATATCATTTTAGAGCACATTATTGACAAGTTTGGAGGAACCACCACAGAAAGTGCATTTCAGATACTCTACTGCCTATATCACTATTCCACCAACATGACTTCACTCTCACAATACTGATGCAGAAAATTATTACCTAAGAACTTGACAGTGTAAACTATGACAATTTATAAATCAGAGGTAAGACATAGGAAACTACATTTGGAAAATAATTTAACATTATGCAATAAACCAATAGCATAAGATGCATCATGCAGAGAATGCTATTTCCTAAGCAGACTCTCACATAAATGTGGAAAAGATATATATACCTGAAGATGTAAATTTTCAATATAGAAATATAAGAAAAATAAAAAGATATGCATGATTGTTTCGTAGTTCATAACTCTAGAAACTATTTCCAAAGATACTGCAAGAGACAAAATGACGAAAAAATGTCAACAAAATGTTAAAATAATGAATTAATTCAAAGATAAAGCAAAGAAAAGCTGAATAAACTAAGGAAAACAATGCAGGACATGAAAGAACAGTTCAATAAAGATTCTGAAAAAGAATCAATTATAAATCTTGAAAATAAAAAGCCCAATATCTCAAATAAAAATATCCACTTGAAATCAGATCCATAGACTAGATAAAGTGAAAGAAAAAAATATCAGAGCTTGAAGTTGATGATGAAATATCACATTCAGACAATACCAACAACAAAAGAATTATAAACAACTCACAAATCAAATAGACACAATTCATAGACTATTCTTATGAATCACAATGGAGGAGAGGTACATTCTACAGGCAATGCAAGCTTTTTCGGTGAATAAAAGAAATTATTTCTTAAATCTTGTGAAACTTATGGACATCCAGGTATAATATGCTTTTAGAACACCAAGTGGACATGACCAGAAAAGAACCTCTCCAAATCATAGTCTATAAAATTACCAAAGGTAAACTGAAATTTATAAGTAGGGCCAAAGCAATTATAAACACATCAGAAAAATTTCAGATTTCTGAGTAGAAATTTTAAGGCCCAGGATATTAGGAAATGGTATATTTCAAACCCTGAATAAAAAGTTTGAAAGAAGAAATAAGGATAAAAACTATAAAATGAATGGAAGGGGTGGTCATCACGTTAAGATGAAAAAATCAGAAAAAAATCCAATTATCACATGCTCTCCCTAACATGTGGAATCTGGGAAGAAAATAAGAATGACTAGAAAATGATGGAGGTATTACTAATAAAGAGGGAAGGTAACTGGGGATGAAAAAGAAAGAAGGGGAAAAATGAAAGTAAGAAGAGTGGTCAGGATTCAAGTATTGTATTTGTGTATATAGAAATATCACTGTGAAATTCACTAATGTGTGCACACAATAGGAGTTGATATTAATAGTTGACAAAAACACCTGTTTTTATAACAAGTCAAATTTGCTATCATTTCACCATGTACAAAACACAAGTACTAATTTAAAAATATTTTTTCTTATTTCTGCAAGGCATAAAATTTCAGGTTCAAAATTAACGTGAAATTTCTTCAGACAATATCATTTAGATGATAAAGTTCCTACAATTAATTACTAAATTATCCTGGATTCTATAGGATCTAGAAAGATATTAAGAACAAATATGAGTGGAATTTGAACATTCATTTTTTTCCACTGTTCTTTTGTGATCAAATTATCTTACTTTCATTTAACAGGGCATGAACCCCAAGAGTAACTCACTTTTGTAAGTCTTACCTGTACTGAAAATTATTGATGTTCTAGATTGTGCTTTCATATGTCGAAGAATTAGATTCCTGTTGCTAGGTTTGAAAAAGTAATAAAATTGGTATTTTAATATACACAAGAAAACATTGACAAAACATAATTCAATACTTAATATTTTAGATCTAGTATCAGAACTTTTTTATATGCTCTCCAAATTTGTATGCCCTATAGACATTTTATTAACTTGAAAATTATTTGTACAATGTTTGTTCTGTTCTGTTTTTGAGATGGCATTTCATGATGATAGCCAGTCTGATCTTGAATTCCTGGGCTCAAGCATTTGTCCCACCTCAGGCTCCCAAGTAGTTGGGGTAAATGCATGTGCCACTGCACCCATAGCTTGTAATTAAAGAAGAAAAATATAAGATGAAATGATCATGCATTGAGACAAGACAGGTAAATATATTAACTAGTGTAGCTTGAACTCAGAAAATGCCCTGTCTCTGTGAAAAATGGCTTCTTGTTCTTGCACAAGTCCTTTCTCTAAGGCATAAGGCCTTCTAAAATTAAGGGTTTTATCACTTTAGTTCACCAAGTTGTTATGAAGATTTACTAAGATAATATAGAAATGTTGTTAAGCAAAATAGTAAAATAATGGCAATATAACTACTTAGAATCTCAACTAAAACTAATGTGTATTTTTCACAGGTTCTAATATTCAAATGTTGAAATTATTAAAAAAAATGCTTGAGTCCTAATTTTCATTATAAATTGGGCTCTTCTTTGTGCTTTGTAACTCAGAGCAAATCAGCAATTATTTTTTAATTCTATAAATGCCTCCTTAAATTAGAGAATATAATAATCCCCTTTTGTGAGGCTGATCAATAACAAAGGCAAGAAATTAACAAATGCCAAGAACTGGCTTGGACTACTACTATTTATTCTCTGCCTAGTTGAAAAGAATCAGCAGACCTTTGTAAGAGTAGCTACATTTCCATGTTGATCTCCAACTGACTTGGAAGTTAAAATCCTCTAACACAATGGATACTGAGAGGTCATGATGGGGCTTAGTTCTCTTAGATTCAATGAATCTGCTTAATCTCTTCCTTTTGAGGTAGAACTTGATAAATGCTGAAAACTTTAGGCAGTGATTCCAAAAGCTTGGAAATTTTTCATTACACGGGAAAACAAACCTCTAGAGGTGCCAATCAAAAGTTGGCACCCACTCTGGGAAACAGTGATATGGGGTCCTCTACAGTCAAAAGAAATCTATTTCAAGGGATGGAAGGATTCGGGTCCCAGATGTTAGCCAAGATGACAGAAAACTCTGATCTCTTCCAGTGGCATTACTGAAGTTCTCTGATAGCTTTGAATGATTTTAATTTTAGGACAGAAAAGACAAATTCCTCATAGGATAATGCACCAGAAAGGGTGAGGCTAATATGGGAGTTCCACATAAGATTCCTAAAAGGGGGACAGGGTCAGAGTGCTTAATATTTGTTGGCCAAACTGTCAAAGCAGAGTGCTGCTGCTTGGGAAAGATGTCATTGAGTAAAAAAGCATGAGTGCATGTGAACTAAAAAGAGTGTTGTAACTTTTGAGTCTAAGTGTGTGTTACCATGAAGACTCAGGGATTGGGATCAGTCAGAACAGGTTGTAATAAAAACTATTCACTACCAGTCTTCAGGGTCAGTTCTGGCAGAAACACTGCAGTAACAGAACTGACAGAGACAAAGGAACAATTTTAAATCCCTTTATCCCCCTCCATCTGACTACAGAAATATCTTTCTTAAGTTTCTAAGATATCATTAGGTCCTTGATAAATTGAAAGAGGATGGTAGAATAGCTAACTTCTGCTAAATTGGGCATTTCAAGACTCAAATAGCTAATTAGAAAAATCATAGGTGTGATACTATTTGTACCCATGAGTAGGGGTTATACTTGAAATGAAATGGATAATGCTGGAAACCCTAAGGATAAAGGTTTAGAAAGTTCTAAAATATTGGTTAGTGGTATATCTCAGTTGTAGAAAAATTTCCTCCTAGTATGCATGAGAAGAAAAGGTAAGGAGAAGGGAGGAAAGAGGAGAGAAAAAACTTTGGAGGTGATTCATGAATGCATCATTGCTTTTATAAATTAATTTATTTTAATTATGTATATATGGCATCAGAAAGCATTTTGATTCCTGTTATACAATTGCAGCACAACTTTTTTATTTCTGATTGTACATGATGTAACATTGCACCATATGTGCAGTCATATATGTACCAAGGTAATAATGTCTATCTCATTCCATCTTTCCTGCCACCATGACCCCTGCCCTCCCCTTCCTTCCTCTTCACCAAATCAAACTTTCATCACTACTTCTTGGCTAGACTTTTGAAAGGTTTCTGACTGATGAACTGTCATAACTAACTACTGTTCCATGCATAGTTATACTATGAAATCTTACCTCATGTGAGATGCAACAGATATAACTATTGTGGATCTAAATCTAATGCTGATTAGTATTTTAATGTAAATACTTACACAGTATTACCACTAGCAATGGCATAAGACAAGGCAATCTGTCCATAGTTATCTGAAGCAGACACATTAACACCTCGTTGAAGAAGCAGTTCAACTATTTGTGTTGACTTATGCTCCACAGCAAACATGAGGGCTGTTCTAAAATAAGAGAGATAACTTCAACCTTAGGTATTTTAATAAATTTATTTAAACAGACAATTTATTACATTTTACCAATTTGATATATAGCTTTACATACACTAACAGATACAAACATCTTAAAAGATCATTTCATGCATACACAAATATTTTGAAAGATTGTTTTGTTTACATACACAAACATCTTGAAAGATCAAATCTTTATCTTTGAAAATCATCTGTAAGTCTAAATGGAAAACAAACACACAAAAAAGAAATATCTTGTCCCAAAAGGGGAGAGTTACAAACTTAAAAATCCTTCAATGCACAGTAACTATGATAAGGTCATTCATCTTCAGCTGGCACAGATTTCAATGAATAAAGCTCAATTTTCTGCCTAGGACAATGTAATATATTGTAGCTCACAGTCAGCCAAAGGTCAAGAAGTAAAAAAGATATTTTCAGGCGTACCATAATAACAATAGCACTGGTGATGATAATAGTCATTGTTGCTTCAGTCATTCACTCTGAGAAGCATTTCCAGGCACTGAAATAAATGCTACATGTATAATCTTGCAACCAGCCTTTAAATGTATGTTATTCTCTTTTTCATTAGAAATGGACAAAATCTGTCAATAGCAATTAACTCTTACTTTGAAAAAAATCTAAAATCAATATTTAATGCAAACAATTATCCAAAGGACAAAATTATTTTCAATGTCTATTTATGCTCAACACAGCATTTCCAAAAGAAAACTATACCAGCCAAAGATAAAAATAACAAAGTTTAAAAATTTCAATACTTAATAAAAAAAGCAAACTAAAAGTCCATATTTTACATAACTAATATGAAAATTCTAGCTAACACAAGATCATATGATCAATAAAATCAAATAATAATGATAAGCCAATAATTATCTGGGCATGTGAATCATACTACACACCCTCATTTTTGTTGCTGAATTTGAATAACTGCTTTTCTCCCTAATTATAGGTATCTTTTGTTCATATATTTCATACATGTTCATATATTTCACTCTATTCCAATGATTATGTCATTCTCATTAACTTAATATTTTTAAATTGAGTGACTTTTTACTACAATATTAAGATTTTTCAAAAAAATAATAAAGTACTATACCGTCCCTTATCATCAACTGCATGTATGTTTGCTTTATTCTTAATAAAAAATTCTACCATCATCTGTCTGTTTTTCTTTAGGGCGAATAAAAGTGGTGTTTGTCCACTCTGAAAAAAAGAAAAACAACAAAAATAGTTTATTCACAAAATTACTACGTCTCAACTGAATTTAACCTTACAAAATACTGTATGAATATAAGCATATAATAATAATGTAAATTAAGTGTAGCCACTCCATTCTCTTCCCATTCTGCTTCCATATATGCTGCTCTTTCATTTTGAAATGTCTCTAGAGTGGACACATGAACTCCAGTCATTTCTAAAACTGCTTCAAACATTTACTGCTTCCACAGATCTTTGCCTCTGTCACAGCATTCATTATGGCATCTTGGGATTAAGTAACCTGCACCCACCTCAATCAAGAGTGTCTAGAGGACATGAACTATATCTCGGTAGCCCCATTCCCTAACACATATTAGTAAACGATGTAAGTATTATATTTAATTAACAAGCCAAATTTTCAACTCACTAGTAGGGTGAATCAATCATTTTCTGAAGAATATCTACTTTTCCAGAAATACAAACCCTCATCTGAAATATTCCTTGTTTTACAGAAACTGTGCACTGTATGTCCAGTATTACATAAATAGCTTTCCCATTTCTTAATACCTATTTGACATTGATTTTTCATAGTACATATTCACATGTGAAGAATTCAAGTTTCAGGGATATAGTCCTGAGAGCTTTCTAATGACATGGAAGTGTCCTCCATGTTATACAAGTCCTCTTGATTCTCTTCTATTTATGGAATCAGAATTCCAGATATCAATGTCAGGCATTCCTGCTTAAAAGCAATAGACTTTGAATAAACTATGTTTCTTTTTCATAATTGGTCCCTGTGTCTTCTTTTATTATAAGATGAAAGACATTTATCTTACCTGTTAGAAAGCTCAATATGAACATATATTCTTCCTACAAAATTGGAGAAAATTTTTGCCAGCTAATCCACTGATGGGGAATTAACAAACAGAAATAACCAACTCCAAAAAACAACACTGAGCTGGGGTTGTGGCTCAGTGGTAGAGCACTCACCTAGCACATGCAAGGCCCTGGTTTGATCCTCAGCACCACATAAAATAATAAAGGTATTGTGTCCAACTAAAACTAAAAAATAAATATTAAAAACAAACAAACAAAAAGCACCCAGTCAATATCTGGGCAAAATAACTAAATAGAAATTTCTCAAAAGAAACACAAATGTCATATATATATATAAAACTCTTCTACACCCCTATCAATTAGGTTAATGCAAATCAAAACTACACTAAGACTTTATCTTACTCCAGCCATAATGGTAATGATAAAGAACACAAACATAATACATGCTGGCAAGAATGTAAGGGGAAGGCACATTTTTACACTGCTGGTGGGAATGCAGACTAGTACAATCACTCTGGAAAACGGTTTGGAGATTCCCCCAAATCTAAGAAGGGAACCACAACATGAACCAGCTATCCCATGCCTCAGTATTTTCCCAAAATTACTAAAATAAAATTTGCCTAGTATAGTAATACAGCCACGTGTGTTTACAGTAGCACAATTCACAATAGGTAAATTATGAAATCAACCCAGGTGCATGTCAATATATAAAATAATTAAGAAATTGTAGTGCACATGCATACAATGGAGTATTACTTAGCCATACAGAATAAATTATGCCATTTGCTGGTAAATGTTTGGAAACAAAGAATACCATGCTAAGTGAAATAAGTTAAGCTAAGAAACTCAAAGGTCAAATGTTTCATATGTGGAAGCTGAAATTAAAGAAAAAGATAAGGGAAAAACAGAATATCAAAAGTGGGGGCTGGGATTATGGCTCAGCAGTAGAGCGCTTGCCTAGCATGGGCAGGATCCAGGTTCCATCCTCAGCACTGCATAAAAATAAAGGCATTGTGTTGTGTCCATCTACATCTAAAAAATAAATATCTAAAAAAAAAAAAGTGCTGGGGATGTGGCTCAAGTGGTAGCGCACTCGCCTGGCATGCATGCGGCCTGGGTTCGATCCTTAGCACAACATACAATCAAAAGATATTGTGTCTGCCAAAAACTAAAAAAAAATATATTAAAAAATTCTCTCTCTCTCTCTCTCTCTCTCACTCTCTCTTAAAAATAAAATAAAAATAAAAAAATAAAGATATTAAAAAATAGAATATCAAAAGATGTAGGGAAGATCATTAGTGTAGAAAAAGGAGACTGAGAGAAACAGTGGAAATGGGAAAGGGAAGGCAATAAAGAATGAATTCTTCAAAAATCATGTTACATGCATATATATATATATATACCTTTATGTATAAGTGCAAATAAACAATCAAATATAAATAAATAGACAAGTGAGAGGAAGTCCAGGAGAATAGAAGCAGAAGTATGGAGGAGTGGTAGGACAGGAGGGGAAAGAGGGGATCATGAACTCAACTGGAATTCCTTGCCTGTATGATTTTGCGGTTGGGATGAACCCAACTACTATGTATAATTATAAACTCTAATAAAAATAATATTGAAAATGTATTCTTACTTGTAATGATAATCCTAGTAACATAATGCTAAGCTACTTTCCAAAATTCTTTTTTACTCTGGTTCCACTTTAATTGCTACTTAAAGTTATTTATAATTTTAGGCAAAATTTAATTCAGAAATTTTGTGTATCAACAATATTTATGCTGATTTATACAGATTATTTTTAGCATCATGAAAGACACTAAATCACTTGTATTTTTAATGAACAAAATTGATAACTCATGTACATAGTACAGCTTGCAAAATCCATGAATTATCTACTTCTAGCAATAATTTATCCACTTCTAGCAATGAGTAACCTAATCAGGCTTACAAAAATTCCAATGGGAACATGATTTTTATAGTGTACAGAAAGAAAACTATTTAAGTGCCAAATTCTAAATTCAAAAATTTAATCCCATTTCAAAGAGATTCATAATATATTATGTGGGACATATTCTTGTACATCAGTAGAAACCACCAAGAAATCTTTATCAAAATATATTATAAAAGAGTAGTTGTAACCTCATTCATAGAGGCAAAGTAGGTGATCTGAGTGAATGCTGCAGTTGCCAGTATGCCAACTGAAGAACATGTGCCCAGCATGTGAGAGGCAAACCCTGCACACCACACAGTGCAGTACTATGGCTCAAGGGGTACCACATCAGATTCCTTCACAGAAGCTTGAAGTTCAGATTTCTGCATGAGTCTCTTGGATTCTAAATGTAGATGCAATTCAAGGAGGCAAACTAAATATACACATGAGCTACAAAAGAAGGAGGAAGAATACGAGAAGAACTTCCATCATTTGCTACTATTCTAATTGAGAAAATTCTGCTTATAATCAGTATTTGTTAACATACATCACTGTTGATTTTAAAGAAACATATTTCAAGTATTTTGGAAATAAGGTGATTAATGTATACCGTGTTCTTGGCTTCAATATCTGCGTTGAATGAAAGCAGTTTTGTTGCTATTGATGTGTTCCTATAAAACATAGCACAGTGGAGAGGAGTTTCACCCTTGTTGTTGTGAACATTTGGATTGGCACCGTTTTCTAGAAGAATAATTGCACATTCCTCTTCCTCGTATTGTACGGCCTGTTGGTTTTAACCAAGAAATAGATTGTAAATTTGGGGAATTCAAGAAAAATATTTCACATTTTACTAATCAGTTATAACTAAGTGGCATTAACCAATTTTTCTTCTAAGCATTTCAATCAAATTCATTTACTGCAAAACCATTGGCTACATCTACCTTCATCAACAGTGTGTTGCCATCACTGTCATACAGGTCGACACTGCATTTCCTCTTCACTAGAAGAGCCACCACTGCTGGATTTCCATAGGCACAGGCATAATGTAGAGGGATTCTATGCAAGTAAGAGGCTTTATTAAAAATTCATAAGGCACCTTTTGAAATATACAACTATTCATGCAATTATAAACATTAAATAGCATATAATTCCTCTATTTTCTTCTGAAGAAGGTACAATATTTACTAGCTGTTATTACTTATTAAATTAATAAAGGATCAACCTATGCCATTGACACTTTTTTAAAAATTTCTTGTTTCTGATACTGCTGGGGATTGAACCCCAGGGAACTCAACTACTGAGTCATATCGTAAGCACTTTTTAATTATTTTTTAAAACTGGGATGCAGGGTCTCACTAAATTGCCCTCCCTGGCCTTGAACTTCCAATGCCCATGCATCAATATCATAAGTCACTGGAATTATGGGCTTGTGCCACCATGCCTTATTTCATTGATTTTACTTATTTTTGCTTTGTTTCTGTGATGCTAGGGATGTAACCCAGTCCTGAGGCATTCTGGGTAAGGAAGGTCTCTACCATAGAACCACATCCCCAGAGCAGAGCAGTCCACGTGCCTAGAAAGAACATGGCCTTGCAATTTCATCTTTGATTTGAGTTCTACTTTAAGCTCTGTGAAATACTATTTATTCCATAATCTTCCTCTCTCTCAGTTTCCTCACTAATAAAGTAAGGATTAAAAACAATAATTACTTCTCAGGATACTACTGGGTTGCTTAATGGAGAACCCATGTAAAATATCTAAAGAGTTTCTAACACAAGCAACAGCTCAATAATTAATTACAATAGGAACCAATCAACAGAGTATTTCAATTAATTAATTAGTAGCATTATAGTAATTTTGACAGATATCTTTTAAAAACTATGTATTTCAATGAGACTTAGATGCTTTTTCTCCCTATCATTTTAACAATACTGACATTAAAATGCCACTAATAATTCAGGTTGCATTACAACTATAATTGGCAGCATTTAATTTTTTTCTTCATATACAAAATAAAGGACCATCATAATTCATGGTGTATTACCTTAAATGAAATGTGAGACAATAGATTATGGCTGTTTTAGTCACAAGGATGGCATTTAAATTAAGTTTAATTCTTGAAAATACTATAGATAAAATAGGCTGAATAATAATAGCAAAAGACCAAACTGAAAGAAAACTAATCCTTGCTTATCTTATTTATTTCTAAGTAACTTAAAACCAAAGGAAAAAGGACCCAAATAAATTAGTATGGTTAAATTCATTCAGCATTTAAATATATAGGATATATGCAAATCAGATATTTCCAATGTTCAGCATTTAATATGATCTTAACTTTTCAAAAGGAAGTTTATAATTTTCTACCTCCATAAATGCTTGATTGAAAAGAAGAAAGAATTTCATTTGAAATTGAGGCCTATCACTTCAGTTTTAGTTAACTGGTCACTTAAAAGGAAATTTTTATGTAAGAGTTCTGTGAGATAGCAGAATATGTCAACTACAAAATAAATAGCTGTACAATTTATGAGCATAAAAAGCAGTATTCAGTTTATGAGTACAAATGAATAGATTAAAGAATAGATAAGAATAGTTGAGAACTTCAGTATTTTTAAGTAAAATTTTTATAAAGTAAAGAAATACTTTTGCAGTAGTAATGATCTTTTATATTTGCTCTTACATTTTCATCAGAATGAAACCAAAACAAAATTATTAACCTATAATTAATTATTTTTTTAAACTGTGATGCAGAGTCTCACTAAGTTGCCCACCCTGCATATGTGAAATAAAATATACATATATAAGAAATATATGTGTAGTAATATCTACAATAGATGAAATGTACTATAGAATGTCTATACAGAAATGTACTAGAAGAAAATACAAATGCTTCTTTTTGTTGGCAAACACTGTTCTAAGAGAGAATGAATTGAAAAAAAAAAAAGACTTTCTTTTTTTGTCTACCTCCCTTTTTTAAATCTATTATACTGCTGCTGATGAAGATGATGATGTTGCTGTTGTTGTGCTGGGAATTGTACCCTTACCATTGACCTTGCCATGGAAAAAGTGCTCTAACACTGAGTTACATTTCCAACCCTGGAATTCTAATTTAAATCAGACAAAGTCACTTTTACAGATGCTCAAGTGACAGTGACATATGAACATGGAAAAAAATATTTAGTTTCCTTTGTAACAGAAATAATTTAAGTCTAACAAATGAAATACATTCCTCAGCTATGTTTTTGAGGACGAAGAACAGTGGTGTTGGGCTATTGATTAAGGTTAAGCTGTTTAATTCTCCTCAAATAGATGATTTGATGGTAACTTCTGTGCAAAATTTAAAACTGTGCATGTCACTACTACCAGTTCCATTTTACTGTTCTTCCAGATATTTGGATATTCTATTTATCCTGTTCTAGTCACTTATCTTTTGACCCTTGGAAACAAGTAATTTGTGAAAGTTAATAATGTATTTTGATACAAAGAATGGCAAGCCTTTTTCATTGTAAACAGTTTCTTAGTGTTATCACTAAGAAAGGGCTGCATGTGGAACTAAAAAAAAATGTATTGATATTTTTATTTGTTTTTTGTGAAATTGATAACCACAGAAAGAGCTCACACTCTGGGTCAAAAGTATTCATCAGCACAAATGACCAACAAGGCCTACCTTGTTCCCTTCAGAACAGGGTAGGGCAAGGTACAATAGGGCAGCAGCAGGCAGCTCTGTGCAGGCTAGGTACTCTGTGTGCTGCTCCCTTGGCCCTGGTGACTGACAGCCTGCACTGACTGGATGCTCTCAATCAATGCTCTGCTCTCTGCTTGAACAAATACACAGAAATGGATAACTACAGGAAAGGGTATTTAAATAGTGGAATCAGCAATTTTGAAATTTTGTGCAAGAAGCTTTTAGTAGATGCTTTTTTAGTGTAGTCTGTCTGAAGTGGTGACAAAATTCAAAAAGCATATTGTGTTTGCTGTTTTGGAAAGTGTAAAAGCTGCCAATAAACTCTATCGTCCTCGCTGGGAAGGTAACTGAAGTTAATGAAGTACTGCAGAAAACTCAGGGCTTGTTGTTATGAAAATGGTTAGATGATCAAGATGACACCAAGTTATCCTTCAGAATTTGATGAACTAGTGAGGAAGCATGAGAGAAATAAGTAAAATCTTATGTTTAGGGGTGGAAGTCACACCCCTAAATATACTAGTGTGAAATAATTTTAAAAATAAAACAATAAGAAAGAACATGGAGCCATCTTCCCAATTCAGAGTTCTTGTGAAGCCCTCAGGCCCCAACAGATAGTAGATTGTATCTGAAAAATTTAATTTAGCCCTCCTGTTGCTCCATTATGAGAAACTCTTTTCTCATAATTCACTTTTCTGTAATGCTTTTGAAAATGTGTACATTACCAGTACTATGTGTATTCATTTTTTTAAAAAATCAGTCATCCTATAGGGATATTATAAGTGGCTGGGAAACCAGCTGAAGTTTTGTTTCCAAACCTAGTTTGCAGGTTCTGGATATTGAGGACTCCACCGGGTATTTAAGTCAAACATCCTGGTGAAAGGAGAACTGGTTTCCCTTCTGCTCTGCCCCATTGGCAACGCCTGAAAAGTGCAGGCTTCCTTTCCATCAGCCCAGCTTTTCCCATTGGCCCCTTGCCCTTCAGCCCCTATTACCTATTTTTTTGGTCGGTGTCATCAATATGATATCCATGTCCCAGATAATGTTCAATTCTTTCCAATTCACAATTTTTGGCAGCCTGGTGGATCTTCCCAAGGGGTTTATATCCAATAACCTTGATCCCCAGGTTTAAATAAACAAGCTTTCTACAGGATCTGGCCATTCCTGGAGACATCGCTAACAACCTCTATCAAGCAGCCTACCAAGGCAGCTCTGAGATTAGCTACCTGACAACCAACTGTTAAAACAATCGTTGCCAAGCGACACTAATAAACAAAAGTGCATAGGCGTGCACGCACCCTTACGTGCCACAATCTGCCTGGCTGTCGGTGATTGGCTCCTGGAAGGTCCGCCTCCTGAACTGTGGTCAGTGTCTGGCTCTTCTGTCCAGTAGGAGGTGGAAATGTCGGATAAGCTGCACTACCTCAGCCAGCTCCTAAGTCTCCAACACCTCTGCATTCAGGGCCTAATCCCCCTCCACACCACCCCACACATTGAGCCTTCCCCACCTGCAGCTCTCTGCCCAGTTCCAACCCGGGGCTCCAGTGGGAGCTGATGGTGCTGACCACCGGGAGTACTGTGATGCAGGCCTACCTATTGGCTAAGGTGGGAGACCCCAATGTCCTGCCTATACACAGTTCAGAGGTGGAGAGGAGGGCAGCAAGGACGCAGGAATTTAGTCAATAGAGAATAGTAAATGCTTTATTTTTACTTATCTATACCCTCACATCTAAATTATGCCATTGCATTAATAAGTCACAGGCAGGTCTACATTCAAATTTGGCAAAACTTTATGACTACCATGAATAGTCTCATTACAAGTAAACTTAGCATTTATTAGGATCTTATGGTATGTTAGGGATTAGTTTGAAGACATTAAACATTAAAACTATTCAGGATATTATTTTTCTCATTATATAAACCGTTTATATTTAGAGAAGTTAAGTGACTTCTCCTAAATTACCAATTTTGTAGTTAGTTGAACCCACACTGATAAATAGGTTCATTTTATTTCAAAGTCTACTGGATTAATCAATATGGAGATTGCTTTCTGTATTACTGAATTTTCTGAATTTCTTAGATGTTGTAAACATGTAGGTTTTTTCTTTGTTTGTTTGTTTGCTTGCTTTTTTTTTAACCTTTAACTTTATCTTTCTTCATTCCCCACTCCCCTTTTGTATCTGGGATTGAACGCAGCGGTGCTTAATCACTAAGCCATATTCACAGACCATTTTTATATTTTATTTAGAGATAGGGTCTCACTGAGTTGCTTAGGGCCTTGTTAAGTTGCTCAGGCTGGTTTTGAACTCACAGTTCTTGTGCACCAGGCTCCCAAGCTGCTGGGATTATAGGTGTGTGCCACCATACTCAGCTTATCTTAACTTTTTATTTTTGTTTGTTTTTGTGGTGCTGGGGATTGAGCCCTGGGCCTTGTGCTTTCAAGGCAAACACTCTAACAAATGAGTTATATCCCTAGCACTTATCTTAACTTTTGATGCAAAAATATTTTCCCTAGTAAGATTTTCTAGTAATATTTTCTCTAGTAATTTTCTTCTCCATCTCAAATAAGGTTTCATCATGTGTTTTCATCATGTGTTTTCTCATAGAGTAAAAAATCAAAATAAAAGGTTTATTGAATGGTTTAGGTGCATAATAACATCTAACTACAGTCAGAGTCTTTTTATTTAGATTTTTAAAATTTATTTTGAGACAGCAGATGATTAAATTGCTGAGAGTTCCATGAAATTTTCTTGGCTAGCTTTAATTTTGTGATCCTCCTGCCTCAGTCTCCTGAATAAGCAGGTTTACAGGCAATTGCTACCAAGCCCAGACATTTTTTTTTTTCAAATACAATTGAAGAACATTTCCATAATGTGTTTTCAGTGAAAGGAATATCTACAGTGCAACTTTGAAATCAGGTAAGATGTTATAAAAAGTAAAGAGATTGAATAATCTCTCCACCCAAGCCTTTGTACTAGGTATATTGAAGCTCTAAGAAGGAAGACTATTTGCAGAGGAACAAATTATTCCTTTTAAAATATACAATATTCATCATTTATTTATTTAAAAAAAATAGACAGGTTCTATACTTTAGGTATTGTAATAAGAGAATCAGATAGGTCTAATTTAATTTTCCTAACAATCCCTCAAGTTAAGAGTTGTTTTCCATATTAAACACTGAGGCTCAGGAGGTTCTTCATGTACGGGGACTTGCAGAGATGGAGTTTGAACACAGGGCTTAATTCCAACAGCTAACACTTTCTTCTTGACTAAATTCTTCTCAGGTGTCTGGCCTTTGCTCAGCCTGGAGGCCAATTAGCAAACAAGACATAAAATACTATCCAAACTCCTGAATTCTATAAGACTTTAGAAACTATTTACTTGTAGCTCACTTTAAGTTCTTGGGGAGAAAGGTATTTTTCTGCATCTTTTTTTTTTTTTTGGATATTTTTCTTAGCAAATATGGTAATGTTCAAAATAGAATACTTTTTTCCCCTTAGCTAAAGTTGTCTATTGCTCTGAATATTGCAAGCATCCAAATGGGTTTCTTTTTTTGGTAATCTGTTTTGCTAAAATTCTTTTAAATACATTCTTTTCCACTCAAAATTGCTATTTTTTACATATATTGGCAAAATATGTATCCACAATCCCCACTTCTATATGTGACTTTTTATTTTGAGCTTCTCCATCTCAAATAAGGTTTCATCATGTGTTTTCCACATACTCCTTCTGAGGTCACCCTTTGGCCATCTTAAATATTTTCATGAAGTCACAAACTGGATGTCAATTGACTTAAATATTATCAACAGTAATCAGTTTATAAAAGCTTATAAGTATTTTATATGTTTATTAAAGATATTTTTAAACACAGGCCATCTATTATTAGGTTATTATTAAATGTCATTTATTATTTGTGAAAACTCTATACCCTTAAAATAGAACATAAATGTTTGATGAAATAATAATTATCTAATGCTGCTATCTTGTGAAATTTCTGACCACAATACTAGATGTTGTTTACAGGTCCATTCGCATACCACATGTTTAGTCATATCCACAAATCATCTTAATAGAAAAAAATTCTGAAACAACAACCAAGAAGAAGCAGTCCCTGAAATTTCAAAAAAAAAAAAAAAAAAAAACAAAAACGTGTCATTTCCTTTCTCAGACATGGATGAAATACTGGATGGTGTCCTTCCTTGGTCATTTAATTTGTTGAAATAATCTAAAACCAGCACTTAGTGTTCCGTACTTAGTCCATCTGTTCTCAGCCACAAGAGGCAAGTGGCAGCCTCAGGTTTCTCATTTCATCTTCTCTTTTTCAGGCTCCTTAGTAAACTGCTTTCAGTCATTAGAATGAGATCACAGAATAATCTTAAGTGTGATGAATATTTGAATGGCTGCCACATAGTTATTTAATTAAACTAGGTGAATGTCATTAAGTACAATAGAGAGGGTTTAGCTGGGTGTAAGTGGTGCATGCCTGTAATCCAAGTGGCCTGGTTGACTGAGGCAGGAGGATAACAAGTTCAAATCAAGCCTCAGAAAAGTGAGGTGCTTAGTAATTTAGTGAAACCCTGTTTCTAAATAAAAATACAAAATAGGGCTAGGGATTGGCTTAGTGTTTGAATGCTCCTAAATTCAATCTCTGGTACACCATCCCATAATTCATTTATTCACTAAAATGTTATATTTGCTCCATTTTGTGCTGAATGTCACAGTAATTGCTGAGAATTATTTTGAGTCTATTGTCAGCCTTTTCTATACTAAAATGAAAAAAAAAGTTTAAAAACAAATGGGTTTTAATTTTACAAAACAAGATCTGTTTTATGAACATTAATGTTGTAGAGAGAAGATAATATTTTCTCTGTTAATAGCCATAGAAAAACCACGTGGGATAAACAGAAATGACTACTCAGCTCACACACACTTCAAGCCATCACTAATCTCATATTTTAGTCTATAAGCAAATGAGAAGCAATAAATTCTCTAAAGTAAAGAGAAATTTTGAACAACCTTTTGATTATTAATTTGCACTAGGATTTTGATAAAATATTTTGGCATAAATTGGCAAATCTACACCAAAATGTAACTACAGCATATCTCTCTATGATAAGGGAAGGAAAACAATTATTTTTCAAGAGTTCAATGGAATTTCTTCCAAGATATAGGTCCCAATGTACCTGTCATCTTAAAAATTTTGAAGCAATGATGTACATGTAGAAAAAAAAGTAATTGATTATGGGAAGTTATTGCTTTTTTTTTTATCAGTTAAATTCCCCTCAAATACAGAAGTTAGAATAAAAGTAGGGGAAAATTAGGGGATCAAGATGGAGGTAAGGAGGAAAAGGGAAAGAACTGTTGCATACCACTTAAAAACTATACTATATGAATTGTGAATATACCATTGTAAATCCCACATTTATGTATAATTATAATGCATCTATAAGAAATGTAAATGAATTAAAGAAAAAACAGAAGAGTAGAAGAAGGGGAACAGGGGATGGGAGGTAATGAGGACAAGGGAAAGTACAAGGAAATGAATTAAAATAAATTATAATACATGCCTATGAGAATATGTAACAATGAGAACCACTGTTATGTAAAATTATAATGTAATAATAAAACATGAGATATTAAAATGTTATTTAATTTCTTTTGGTTGTAGTGCAATTGCAGATGATAATAGCAATATCAATGAAGCCAGTAAACATACATATTCTATAATTTCTGTATTATAATATTATTAGAGACTGAGAGTAAAAATTGGAAGAAGTATACTATGACCTCAAGACTGTTCATTTTAATATAAAGTTTTAGTGGAATATTTTTTTGTAATTCTTGTGAGCTAGCCATTCTACACTTACTTCCATAACTGTTCACAATTTTTCTCTTCCAATCCCATAATAAAAATAATCATCTCAAAAATTCTTGTGTCTTGATGTAGCGGAAAAGACTAGGCTTAAGATAGAAGAGCTTAAGAGATTTTACAGAAAGTGTCTTCCATCCATTTGCATTATAGGAATCACAATTTCCAGGTATTTGCAGGTGTGTAGAAGTTAAGACCATAAGTAAACTCAGAAGTGTACCCTCTCTCTGCTCACATTCTAGCACTGCTGCTTTATGCTGTTTTACTTTTGGTAAATTAATCTCTATGATTCCATTTGCTTATGCATAAAGTGTTTGAGAATTAAACTAGGTAATATAATAGATCTTTACACAATGGTACCTGCTAAGTTTTCAGTAAACATCAGCTACTATTTTTAGTAGAGAACAGAAAACATTGTCATAATTGCTAAAAGCACATTTCTTGACTGTTTCTAGGTCAATAGATATTCAAGTTTGCACATGATATCTAGTTCTGAGATCTGAATAAAAACTAAATATGAAAAAATAGTTTTCCACACATTAGAATTTTATTCTTTCATTTATGCTACCTAGATTCCATCGAGAAATAAGATTTTTGTTGGTAATCAAGTCTGTTTCAAAAAACAAAAAAACAAACAAATAAACAAAACTACAGATTAACAAAAATGGTGTAAAAATATTAAAAGAGAAAGAAGCCATTGTTCACAAAGCACTTTTGTTGATATTTAAAGTAAGTGAACACTATGAAAAGCATAAATGTGGCTTTTAATCTATGTTAGCATGGACATATAGTTTTTCCATAATCATTTTTATTTTTATTTTTAAATTCCACTTACAAGTTTTAGCATTAGGTGTTCTATGAAGAAAATGAGGTGTAGGGCTCTTTCACCCCAAGGTTACCTTTGAATTTTTTTTATCTTTTATCACTTACTCAAATGGTTCTGAATGCTAGGAACTTCCAGCCTTTCCTGAGTATTTGCTCATCTCTTGGCCTGCTATGAATTTAAGTCTTTGATCCTCATGAGAATTAATATGCCCATAAAATCAAAAGCCATGGTGGTTTCCATAACAATGGCATGATAAAATTTGATAGAAATTGTCAAAAAACAGTTTTTCTGATACTTTTAAAAAGTAGGTTACAATTGATCTTCCCAGAAATAAAAGATGATTGTGTCAACTCTATTCTTTCTGTTTTTGTTTGTTTGTTTGTTTGTTTTTGCCAAAATATAGGGAGGAAAGGTAAATGAAATCATAAGAAGTTATATTTAAAGTATCTTACACTTGTAAATGTTACCAATTCTTGCAACCATGAAGCTGAAAAGTACAATACTTTTCTCTAATTAAGTTAAAGTATTTTAGAACATCCACCATAAAATATATTTGTAAACATCTTAATAAATCATAGAAATTAGCCAACTGCTTAAGACTTTCAAAAGTAACAAAGTTGCAAATGATTCATGAATTTTTATAACAGTAAATTTTAATTAGGTATTTAATCCAACTGTACTACTCAACATACAGAAAACTAAAATAGGTAGGTTAAAAAATTAAAAACAAAGCTGCCATAAACAGAAGCATGAGGGTGAAAATATTCTTCAAATATTTCAAAAGTCTACTTGAGCCTAGATATTCAAGCATGTTACAACTTACTCTGCTAGACACTGAATATAAACACCATGAGATATTCTTTGACAATGATTATTGGCTAATGTCCTGTTATAACAAACAGAGAGGTTCCTATAAATTTTAAAAAATGATATATCAAGAATTACTAAAAAAAAAGAATTACTGTTTGATTTTTATCTTTCTAGACATAATAACTCAAAGATTAAAAAAACAATAAAACTAATGGATATGTGGACAGTAAGCTATGGGGATGAAATTTTAGAAGCCAACATCAATTTCTTTGAGTTGGGCTGGCCCACATGAACTACATGGACATTTTAGGTAAGAACTGTTACTTTTTCTATATTTGCCTGACTTCACTGCTATGATAATGTCTAGAAAAAAAAGAGAAAATATTCAATCAAATTTGGTTGCTATAACTTTTTGAAACATTTTATTCTATTTCAATACTTTTTAACTACAACCCCCCAAATACTTAAGCACCTTATGTTTATCTTATAGCCCTTTTTATTAAAATCTATGAAACTCATGTGTCAACATGGGAAACTTACTTACTTGGGTTTCAACAGTGCTTGTAAAAGGGTTTAAAGTACAAAAACAACTTGAATAAAAGGAAATTTTTAGAAATATAAACATGAAATAGAGTGGAAAGTTACAAATGGGGGTGTCTTGAGAACTTACAGAAAACAGAATTTTGACAAGCATTATACAAAGGCAAATTGTAGGTTAGTGATCTACATTGAATGAGATTTTAAGGTAGGGAGAAAATTCATATCCCCAAATCTGAATTTATGAGGCACAACTAAGGTTTTAGAGAGGTTTGTTATCTGGTCAGGGAAATCCAGGCATGGGTGAGGTCAAGGCATGGGTAGGAATTTCAAACAACTTGTCATGAATAGTTAATTTCTATTTTACTATAAATTACTCTGACTTCATGATTATGTAATGAGATGGTCCCAATCTTGAGATGGAAATAGACTGGGTTCATCATTACAAGGACAGACCTTCACTGAGGCAAATTTTATAAAATATGATTAATTTTAAATAGTAGTTTATACTATTTATATTTTGACAAAATTGTTTTTAATATACAAATAAAAATCAATGTTATGTAATATTCAATTTTCTTAATTGTATCTCCAGTTTTGATTTGGTATATGTGAAATGTATGAGTGAAAATCAAATCTAGATTTTGGTTGGAAAGTAATTTCTCAAGTCATTAGTACATGAAATTGTGAAAAATGTATAAATACTGAATAATCATATATATATTTTTCCTATCATGGTGCTAGGGATTGAATCCAAGGCCTTGTGCATGCAAGGCAAGCACTGTACCAACTGAGCTATATTCCAAGCCCTCATATTCTTTGCTTAGTTTGAACTTTCTGGCTCAGAGTGAGCATTTGAAAAATCTTACCTATAATTTTGACAAGCTATGCCCAAACTCAAGTGTTCATTTACACTTAAAGAGTTAGTATTCATCACATACACTTGGGAAATTTTATTCTTCTTTTCTTCCCATTACAATAAAACTACCTGGGCAAAGTCCTGGAGTCAGATAACTATAATAATCCAAACTGTTATTCTTCTAAAAAACAACAGACTTGCAATTAAGTTTTGTAATGCATGACTGATGTACCACATTATTTATTCATTTGTTTGTTTATTAATTTATTTATTTTGTTGTACTTAATAGTTCAACTTTCATTAAATGGAGAACCATAAATTTAAAACTGGAACTGCGTGAACCTAAAGATCATAATGGAGCATGCTATCATGCACAATCACAAAGTGTAACTAATTCATGACTTCATGCATAGCAACTCTTATTGTAAATGAAGTTTGTCTTTCAATAGGAACAGTGGAAAATGATAAAGTAAATTTGTGATTGCTGTCTTTGTCAAGGGTTTCTGTAAGAGAAAACTAAATGCTGGCATATAAGCATACCTCAAAAGCACTGTTGATTTTGTTCCAGTCTAGTGCAAGAAAGTGAATACCAAATTAAAGTGAGTCCCACAATTGTTTTGGTTTTTCTTTGGATATAAAAATACATTTACAATATATTGTAGTGCATTAATTATACAATGACAGTATGTCTTAGAAAAGTGTGTACATTGATTTAAAAAAAATCTTTATTGCTAAAAGTAGCAGTGATCATCTTAGCTGTTTGAAAAATGGAGCTGATAGATTTGCTTGAGGCAGGTTTTACAAAAGTCCATATAGGAAATATATGCAATATTTGAGAAGGACAATAAAATAGATTGTAATAAAATGAGACATCTCTGTACTGAAGAAGGCACAGCTATATCCAGAGAAGCCCAGTCAGAATTAACCAGGTTGTACTTAGAAAATAAACACCCTTCCAATTTATAAAATTGAGACTAGAAAGAAATCTAATGAAAGTTAAATGGTAAAGAATATAACTATGCCATTTACTGTTTCTACTGTTTTATTTTATTTTTTTTTACTTTATGGCTTTTCTGATCCCAAAGGGCATAACTTCTTAACCTGTTTTGTGCATGGGTGTGTGTTTGTGTGTGTATTTGTGTGCACATTAGGAGTGGGAACTCTGATTGAACCCAGGAGCATTCTACAACAGAACTATATCTCTAGCCCTTTTTAAAATTATATTTTGAGGCATGGTCTCTCTAAATGGTGCATGCAGGACTCAAGCTTGTGATCCTCCTGCCTCAGTCCCTTTAGTCCCTTGGATTACAGACATGTACCACTGCATACAAGGCATGCCTTTCTAGAGATAGCTAAATCCTAGAGAGTCATCATATTCCCAGCATGTTCATCTTTACCAAATTAATTTATATAGGTCCCACATCACCAATATCCCCCCTATTGGGATCGCACACTCTTAGTTCACTATCCAAATGCCCTAATTACACAGGTCCAAGAGCCAGAGAACATGTGATTGCCCTTGTCCCCTAAAGCCAATTGAAATTATTAATAATTTCATACTAATCCAAAATCTGCTTGTGCTGACTCATCTTTTCTTTCTGCACAAATAAAATAAAGTCTCTTTTCCATGTTTCCCTTACCTTCCATGCTCTCTGCCTTCTGACAAACGCTGGTGCTTCCCACATTCCCTGGTACAACTGTTTGACAAAACTGTAGCAGTCTGTGAGAGTCAAATTTCTTTCTGTGAGTCTTACTATACTGGATTAAAAGTGACCCAAGGTACACTTCCAAGAAGACAGAACTTGCACTCTCAAAAGAACCAGGGCAATTACATCCATAGCTTGAACCCCTGGGCCTGGGTCATGAGGGAAGCATGTCCTCTATTTTCTGATAACCCCTCCCCTTTTAGTGCTGAGGAACAGAAAAGACTGCCAGAGGTGGGTGGAGGAAGGCTGCAGCACCTGGGAAGGAGGAATTGTGCAAGCACTATTCCTGTTGCATACATTCTCTTCTGTCATGGCTGAAAACTTGGGTTACAGAAGAGGCACAAGAGCAGCAAAAAGCTGACAACAGTCTGAAGTAGGGCTAGACTTGGACACAAGAATCAAATGCTAGTTCTTGTCTCACCTCCTCAGTTAACCTTTCCAATGAGCAATTTTTTTTTAAATATTTTTTTTAAGTTTTAGGTGGTTCAATACTTTTTTATTTTATTGTTATGTGGTGCGAAAAATCAAACCCAGTGCCTCATGTGTGCCAGGTGAGCACTCTTATGACTGAGCCACAACATCAGCCCCCCCCCCCCCCCCCATCAATGAACACTTTACAGCATCAAAAAAGGCAGGTCATTTTCTTTTCTAGTTGTCCTTACAATCATATTAGACTAACCACGAGAAGAAAACAGCCTGTCACAACTTTATGACCCCTCCTCCTATGGATTGCTGTTCTTAGGGCCTATGACCAGGACTCTGCCACCCCCAGGACTCAGGACTGTGGGAAAAAGGTCAGCCTGCCATGCACAGGGACTTAGGAAAATTTTTAGAAAAATTCTAAAAGATTTTTCTACTATAGTACCATGGCCATTTCTCTCTCTAATCAATGCCCCTGGTGCATATCACTTCCTGGACACCACAGTAAAATTACCCTCAGCACTCTGACACTTTAGGGTTTCTGATGAGACTCAGAAAAGCTGATGACTTGGCTGTAGAGCGCCACTGGGGTGCCAGCAGGAAAGTGCTCTCTCACCATCTAGTGATTGTGAGGTGCAAGTACAGGTTCTGCACACCATGACCTAGGATCTTCCATGTAAGAAAAATGTGTCCCTTTCAATAGTTTTCACAGCACAGTGACAAGGCTTTAAGAGCTTTTAAACAACAGATTAGCCAATGCTTCCACCTCTGGAACAAAAACAAATGTCAAAACGTTTTCAGGGTTTTGACTATTAGACTTGGTGAGGATCTTAAAGGGTACACTGCAACAGGATTTTCTGGACTCCTAGGCACTAGAGAACTCAATGTGTAGCACTTTGGGTCTCAGCATCTGTCTACCTGGAATGGACCTGGACAATTTTGGAAGCCTGTCTGCCTGGGGTGTCCATCAATGAGGTCAGCATTAAAGGTTTTTTTCAAGTTGGTGAAAAAGATCTTGCCCTTGAAGGAAAGACCAAAACACATTGTCAGCCCCAATTGTGAACAGGAGGGATCATAAAAATTAGAATCCTTGTGACTGATACTGTAGATATGTGCTATGGCCTGAGAATCTGCCTTGCTATAAAGTTCTCCAGTGAAACTCATGTTGGTATTTGACTTATCTTTAAAACCCTTTCCCAACTAGAGGGTGACTTAGGCCATACATACTGCTTCATCTTCAAAGAGACAGATGTGAGTTGTGAGAACATGAGGTTTAAGGGAATAATTCTATACAGTGGGCCCACTGTGCTAATACTCACATGCTTTCTTTTCAAGAAGCAACTTGCATACATCTCTGCCTGGCCTCAGTACACAGGGCATGTCACATTCTTCAGGAAACTCCCTGTTTTCTGTAGGAGAAATACAGGCCTGAAATAATGTTGATAAGAGAAATCCAAGTGATCTTAAAGGGAGAGACTTCTATGATCCTTTCTATGGACTAGATTTTGAAACTCAGGAATATAAAGATAATTCCTTCTAATCATAAAATCTGTAAAATTTTATGATTAAGAATTTAATGAGAATCAGTCAACAAGGGCCAAAGTGACCTAGAGTGGTTATGGCAGTGAGGACTTGACAGTCTGAAATCATACAGCTGTCAGTCAAAAGCCAATATGTGGTATGAGTGGGACTCTGGAAATTTCTCTGGGACCCTTAAATGAAACTGGAGTTTAGAAGACTCACACAGAATCTCTCATTTCTGAGAGAGTACCCACTCTCTCCTTTAAGAGTATCCCTTTCCCTTGTTCTATACCTTAAATAAACTCATGCCTGATATTCTGAGTGACATAGCTGAAATCTTTCTGATTGACCACAGGAATGAGGGTTTGAAGGAAAGTCTGCACTGCCCCAGTTTCCCAGAAGTCACAAGGCCTGTGACACTAATTTAAAACATTTACATGGTCTTTATTGATATTGCTCCAGATAAACTGTCAAGATTTCTGCAACTTTAGTCTAAAGCTATTTCAGGAAAACCAAAGATAGAAAGTATTAGAATAGGGATAAATGCCAGGACTGTCTTTTCCTTTACACACTCTAGTAGATAGGTTTACCAGGAAAAAGTTGAACCTTTCCCTGAGCATCAAGGGCCCTTGTTCTCCACTGCAACATGCTAATGTTCAGTGATGCCAGATACTCATCATCCACATTCCCCAAGGCCAGGTTTTATGTCTTCACAAGATAGATATAAATTTCTATTTGTTTTATGCAAAGATTTGCATGTGAGGTTTTCTATGTTAGAGATTTAAAAACACAAATGGAAAGTCTCTGCACCATACAACCAGCATAATTTTTTCATAAGGTAGTCACTGACAGCCTGCAGTCTCCAGAATAAGGTGTTAATGGGTTCTTGGTCCAATAAGCAAACTGTGCTTTCAGCCAATCAAACATGAGCAGTGTTCTGAGCTCCTCCCTCCACCTTGTTTACCCAATCAAAGAGCAACTACATTTGGCCAATCAGAAATGATCTTGCTCTGACACCCCACCAATGAGAATCCACAACTAGCTATATTATCTGTTTTATTCACTTATTTGCCTCAGTTGATGTGGTTTTTAATATGCTTTGCAGATCTAGTGAAAAGTGATTTTCCTGAAACTAGAAAGAAATTGTTACAAATGTATGCCTCCTGGCAAAAGTGTTATTTATAATAAAGAAAAAAAGCAAGCACTTTCACAGTTGATATAACAATTGCACACCATAGGCATAGTGCCTGTATCCCATGGGAATGTTTTATTTTGAAATCCCAAAGGAAAAAAAATACAATCTCCCTTGGATTATATTCATCTTTATACCAGGCCAGTAGCAAAACATAATTTTTTACCTTCTTTGAACAAAGATGAACCCATAAAGGTAGAAGCAATTCTCTAGAGCTGTCTAAAGCCATGATCCAACATGTGACCGGTATTAGGTTATTATCAGGCTTTTATGGACATATAGCTTTTTTCTTACATTTTTCTTTATCCAGGCAGTATACTTGTGAAACCAGGGCAAAGAGCAAGTAGCTGCTTGTAAAAAAAAAGAAAAAAAGAAGAAAGAAAGAAAGAAAGAAATGGGTAGATAGTAACTCCAACATCTGGTGGAGAGAATAGATCATATTTTCAACACAAGTATTCACACCCTGGTGGCTCTCTTCCTACTCTTTTGGTCACTTTGGTCACATAAGCAAAATAAAAGAAGGAGGGGACATAAAAAGAAAGAAAACCTAAAATATATAAAAGGACAAAATATCCCCACTATTTCAGGCATCAGTTCTGGACTTCCTTATCTACAGAGCAGTATCTCACTCCTTCTCTCTCTCTCTCTCTCTCTCTCTCTCTCTCTCTCTCTCTCTGTTGTATTCTTTAAATAAAACTTGTTTTCTTCTCTCCACATTTCTTGGGTATTCAATCATTAACACAGGGGGACCCAATTCTGATTTTCAAGACCAGTTTCAATTGTACATAATGCTGAGATTTGTGCTTATATATTTGTTCTTGCACACAATACAACAATGCAATTTGGCTAATATCACTCCCCAGCACTTTCCCACTGTTGTTATAAATTGGAGGCTAGGTGTCTCCCAAAAGCCCATGTATGAAACAATGCAAGAATGTTCAGAAAAGAAATGATTGGGTTGTAGGAGTCTTAATCCAATCAGAAAATTAAGCCACTGATACAGATTCACTAAGCTGTAACTGAAGGTGGATAGGATGTGGCCAGAGGAGGTGTGTACTGGGGGGCATGGCTTTTCAGGTCAGGTCTTTCATTCACAGCAATGAAAAAGGTGATTAAAACACCCCCTCCCTCCCTACTGCCCACCACTTTGTCTCTTTCCTCTACTGACCTTTCTTTGATTTTTAGAAGAACTACCCCCTGCTTTGTTTTCCATTTTTCTCTCTAGCTTCCATGTATCACATATGACACTTAACTTTCCGCATTTGGCTTAGTTCATTTGATATGATGGTAGGTAGTTTCATCCATTTTTCCTCAAAGACACAATTTCAGTTTTCTTAAAGGTGAATAAAGCTCCATTGTGTATATACACCACATTTTCTTTATCCATGCATTCATTGATGGACACCTAGGCTGCTTTTATTGTTTGACTATTGTGAACTGTGCTGCTATAAACTATGTACCAATGTAGTATAATGACTTTTTTTCATGAGGATCAATAGTGCAGAGTGGTGTATCTGAGTCATATAGTGGTTCCAGGCCTAGGCTTTCAAGGAGCCTTCATACTCATTTCCATAGTGGTGGTGTTGATTTACATTTCCCCAAAAAAGTATAAAAGTGTTCCTTTTTCTCCACATTTTTGGCAAAATGTATTATTTATATTCTTAATGGCTGCCATTCTGACTTATGTGAGATGAAATCTCATGATGTTGAACAAATTTTCATATATTTGGCTACATTTGAATTTCTACTTTTGACAAGTTGGTTTAGTTCTCTTGCCCATTTATAGTTTGGGTAGTTTGATTTTTTTTTTCTTTAGATTTATTAACATGTTGTTTCTTGTTAGCATTTTCTTGTCCCTCCATTACTATAGAAAAAGAGAAAACAATAGGTGAGTTAATACTCCTGGTTTTAATTGACAGAAAAGCAACCCAAACTAACATAGGCAATGATTGTGTGTGTATGGGGGTCCTTTTACAAGTAAACCCTGAGGGTATTTCTGAATGCAGGCACAGCTGGTATCAGTGATCCCAGGCTTTAAATCCCATTCCATTTTTTGGCCACCCCTGTATCTCTAAGATGAAAGTAAGGTTTTCATGCTCACTTTTTATGAGTCATTTGGGGTCTCTATAACAATTTGTCTGGACAAACCCAAGCCAAGTTGGAAGCGCCTCCTTATTTATGAGACTTCAATGATTTGACTCTTTAGGCTTGGTCACCTGCGCCCTCTCACCCCACATGGAGTGAAATGAAGAGGGTGGATCCCAGAAAACTCAGGAGCTAATTCTGGAAGACAAAATATCAATAATATTAATACTGAAGAGAGATAAAAATCTTTGGGAAGACACCACTCTGACTTGAAGGGGAACAGCTGTGTTCACCAGAAACCTGGGAATCCTCCATCTGAATCATCTGCATCTGCATCTAGGCAGAGTCTCAGGCTCAGCTTGGAGAATTAGAGCTATCAGGTCAAACCACAACGTTGACAAATAAACTCTGTGCTCCTCTTCCACAAGCAATTTTTTAGGCATGCCTGCAGTTCTACCTTGAACTCTGAGAGCAAGATGAGGGAAGTCTCAACTCCTCCCAATGAGGAGTCTAGAAGGTTGTACCCATATGTCGTTTCATCACCAGGCTCCTGGTCCTGGAAGCTGTATCCAGCTCATAGCACTGTCCAAGAAATTAGGGACCAAGACATCTTGACTTCACAGATGAGGAGACCAGGGCTGAGAGGGACTAAAACTCCCTGCTCAAGACCACTGGCCTTCAAAGTGGTATAGCCAGAATATGAAGCCAAATCCACTCTACAAAGATGGGTTTTGAATCAATTTTTAGCTTCCAGATCACTGCTTGTCTCCATCAGGTACAAGAAGATTCTTAAAGACCTAAAGGAGGAAGAAGGGGGAGCAGGAAGGATGAAGGCACCCTGATAGAGAGAGAACCTCACAGAGACCCTGCACCAATCAGTAAGTTGCCAAGTTTGGAAGAATACCATATACTCATGTCTTCTGGGCATTTCCACATTTATTTCCATGTCACATTTGTAATTTGGGCACATGTATTATTATTTGTTTGGTCATTTTTCTGAACTTGATTTGCCTGTTATATTTCCAAAGTGTATTTAAAACCTCAACTATTTACAGCAATTGTCAATCAAAATGAGTATTAATTGCCTCAAATAAAATTTATTTCTAGCCAGGGATGGTGGCACATGCCTGCAATTCCAGAGGCAAAGGAGGCTGAGGCAGAAGGATCATGAGTTCAAAGCCAGTCAGCAAAAGTGAGGTGTTAAGCAACTCAGTGACAACCTGTTTCTATATAAAAATACAAAAAAAGTCTGGGGGTGTGGCTCAGTAATGCAGTGCCCCTGAGTTCAATCCCTGGTACCCCCCTCCCCCAATTTTTTTTCAAATCCCATAGAAACACTAAACGAAATACTGGCCATCTGTGAACCATTCAAAATCATGCTGCATCTGAGGCAGGGTCTCAGGCTCAGCTTAGAGAATTAGAGCTAGCAGGTCACGCCACAATACAAATAAACTCTGTTCTCATCTTCCACAAGCAATTTTCCAAGCATGCCTGCATTCTCCCTTGAACTCTGAGCATGATAAGGGAAGTCTCAACTCCTTCCAATGATGAGTCCAGGAGGTTGTACCCCAAATGTGACCTCATCACAAGGCTCCTAGTTTTGGCCACTGTATCCTTAGTTTCTGACCACATACCCTTTCAGACATATGATATTCAGGGGCTATGGTGCCTTCCAGTACCCTTTTGCCTGACAATTTAGTCATCTTACAATTCCCAGTTACCTCTTCTGTGATAATTACAAGTTATGTGCTCTGGGAAGAAGAAACCAGGTTTCCACAGTATCTCCAGGAAGCCAGGCAGTATTAAGTTGAGCAGAGTCCCACATTTGCCCTCTGTCCTTATGTTCAGCATCTGCTCAAATGTCTGCCAGAGTACAATCACCATGGGAAGATAGAGGAGTCACCAATTCTTAAACAAGAAGGACCTTTGATAGCATGAGAGAGAAGCTGTTCACAGAGAAGAAAGCCAGTACTGAGTGCTCTTCTCTTTCTATCTTGCACAGTCATCTTGGACAGAGAGATATTGGACCAATGTCCCTGACTCCTGGCACAAGTTTACCATTTATTCAACTGAGAATATTTCTAACCTAAATTACATTGAGCTCATAGACCCAAAGATAAAGAATGAAAAGACTAGAATTGTCTAGTTTCTGTGCTACAGCCATTTGTCACAATGGCATTCTATCCCTGGAAAAAGAACCACATGACCTGATAGATTCTAGTGATTCTATGGAGTTAGAAATCAGAGGCTTGGGTCACCTAAGAAAATATAAACAGCCTACGCTTTCCACCTGCAGTCATACTAAATACTCCAGTGCTTCCCATCTTGTGGATGATGAAGCTCAAACCTGTTACTGCCTATAGATTCAAATTTATCTTTCTCAGGAAGCAATATGGAATAACTGTGTCTTAGAGGAGGCAGGCTGTGGCTTGAGCCTTTGTCTCTCTCAGGTGGCCACTCTGCTCCCTGCTGCTTAGCCCTGTTTCTCAAATGAGCTTCAGCCTGGACACTTCTGGCTCCTCTCTCAGTGCTGGTGGAGGACTGCCAGTAGGGCATGCTGCTTTCCACCTGTCCATATCAAGCACAACTACCAGAAGGAGAGCTGAGTAGGCATGAGAGACACAAGGAGGCTAAGGGGACAGGGATCCAAACAATTCAAGGGCAGAGCTTGTGCCACAGAAATAGTCCTTGTACACACTCAGAACCTCAGAGCTGCCTGGGACACTGTAGTGGTTGATGCTATTAATAATTACTCAGAAGTAGATTATCTGTAAATTCAAGTGTATATTCTACCACACAAATCATCAAGCATAAAGAATTAATGCAAAAAAAGTGTTGGGTGTGCTGGAGCACCCCAACTAGCATTTAATGCAAAATAATCAAACACTACAAGCAAATGAAACAATCTTAGGGCTTCCACAAGCCCCCAAAGACCTCCAATGCCATGCAAGTTCTCTTAGCCAAAGAGCAGACATTGTTATTGTCCTGTGATTTTTTCTGGCCAATGGTTGTATGTCAGGAAATGGTGGAGTCCATGTGGGGATGGACAGCAGTGTGGCCATTCTCACTGATGTCCTTGTAGCAGACTCATTGATGTGGCAGGACAAGTGGTTTAAATATAGTTTCAAGTTCTTGATGTTTGCTGGTGATTGGTACACCCAGTTACAGTCAGTGTCAATTGATAATGTCCAGTGAGATTGTGAAATTTCAACAGTATATGTTCTTTGTGCGTTTCCATGGAGATATACTCCTTATCAATTGCAACCAGTCATTGCTAAGCATGCCAGTGGCCAGTTCCCCTTATATATCCTTATCGATTGCAAGCAGACATGATTAAGTATGCCTATGGCTGCTATTCCTTATACCTAGCAACATAGTGAGTCCCAGCATGTTCCAGAATGTATGTTCTTTACAGACAGCCAACTCTTCCCTGAATGCCCTACACAGCAGTCACTGAAAGCTCAACCTAGGAAGCTCTTCTAGGTGTGCCTAGCTTGCCCTGCCTCATTGAAGGGGCTATAAATAAAGAATGACATTGTATTTTGCAGAATCCAAGTCATCTTCAGGTTATTTTTTATTAAATGTTTAGGCTTGAACATTTATGTTCAATGCATATGGGAATGAATGTGTCAGTGTTTGCTTGGGCATTGAGCCCTGACCCTAACCTCAGCCAGTTTACAATCCAGGGTGAATATTCACAAGTGAACACTTTGCTTCGAGAACTGGAACTCAAAGTCACCAGACCATGCTGCCAGCCACTGCCACAATTCTCTCTGTCTCTTCCTTTGTCTCTCTCCCTGCTGCCCACCACCATCACCAAGACCCCACCAGGAATTTCCTTCATCAGCACAGTTTAAGACCATATGTTGACATACTGCTTATTAAAACTAGAGTAAAACTAGAGCTCTAATCCTCTGTCATTGCTTCTTGTTGGAATGTTACTTGTTCTTTCCAGAAGATTCTAAGATAGACCAGACCATGCATGCTATGGCCAATAGTTTGACAGCCTTCAGCATAGCATCTGGCCCAATATGACTGAAAGGGATGGCTGCATTAATTGTGCCACAATAAGTCAAAACTGTACTGACATCAAGTTGTGACTCCCAAAAACGTATGGCATGCTATGGCTGGGAGGATCTTTGGCACTTTGTTACTAATCTAAGCTTGGCTTCACTAGAGAAATGGCCTTTCTGGAACTTGTCTTAGCTAGGAAAATGGTCTGTCTCTCTCACCAAAACCTGTGGGCCAGGCCTGAATTCTGTTAGCCTACATGTCATGGGGGAAAGTGGAGTTCCTTGCCCCAACAGGTTGCAATTTTTGTCCTTCCCCTGGATCCCTTCCCTCTTCTCATCCAACATTCATTTTAGATAATTATGTTATGGGAATCTGAATATGTGCCTTAAGATTTCCAGTTAATCCTTCAAGAGAAAGACTGTTTCCATTTTATGAATGGAGAAAAACTCATCCCCAAAATAACTTGGATGCTGTTACCGAGAAACAAAAGTCAAATTTATTTAAAAGAAACATGTAACCAAATTGATGTCATTATAGCCTGATGATGAAATGTTTTTAAGTACATTCCAATATATCTGAATCTCTACCCCAGTGAAGGCTGCCAAAGATGTCAGAAACTGAGAGAAAAGAGGAGGTTCAGGATGCTGCACAGAGAAAAGAAAGAACTCCACACCCCATCTCCATTCATCCAAGAAGGGATCCCAGGGAGAAGGAAGTCTCAAGGCTTCCCATGTTTAACTAGGCCAAAGAGAAGCAGGATAAATTTTAGTGGATTAGTGAGACTCCTAATAAATTTCTTTATGGTCAAGTCTATAGTTATTTGCAAAATAAGGAAAATCTAGAATCAGCTTTCCTGGACTCAAAATGAAAGACAAATTTTTTTTTCTTGAAAAGAGAGAGACATATAGTTCATTTGGTAGAATGCTTGCCTAGAAGGCATAAGGCCTGGGTTCGGTCCCCAGCACCAACACACACACACACACACACACACACACACACACACACACACAAATGGGGGCCTGGGGATGTGGCTCAAGCAGTAGCACACTCGCCTGGCATGCGTGCGGCCTGGGTTCGATCCTCAGCACCACATACAAAAAAAGATGCTGTGTCTGCCGAAAACTAATAAATAAATAAATATTAAAATTCTCTCTCTATCTCTCTCTCTCTCTTAAAAAAAAGAAAAGAAAAGAGAGAGACACTTGAGCCCAACTTAACAATAAGTCTTCTCTGTGTTACGTGACTTTTTTCATCAGTGAAACCTGGGGAGCAAGACAGCACACTTAGCTCCCTTTTGAAACAGATACGCTCTGTTTGCATAAAAACAAGCAGGTTGGGGTGAGCAGTTCATAATGCTGTTTGATTCATTTATTTAATTATTTTTCTCTTGTAAAGCACAGAGTATTCACCTACAATTAAAAATGAATACCTGGACATTGCCTTTGCAGGTTTTGTAGGAAGTCAGGTGAGTGCCTAGTGCATGGGACCCAGGTGACTGGCCTGAAATCAGGGCAACCACACAGGTTGACCTTGGTTTGTGCAAGTCTGTCATCATGTAGCCACTGCATATATTTCTCACCAGTGAGCTATGGATCCCAGATGTCCAGTTGGGTTTTACACTGTCTAAACTCTCTGATTCATATTTTCTGTAATGATTGCCATTTTCTGCCTCTAGCTAGAATGCAGGCTTAAGATGTTGATTAATCTCAGTTGAAAAAAAAATAAGGTTCTAATGCTGCCATTCATGTCCAAGTCTTCTCCAGGCACCTGCCAGGGCTGCTGTGAGTCTTCACCAAAATGGGCAGAAATTCATTGACAAATTTTCAAGAGGCTGAAACACCATTTCTGTATGCATAATTTTGTGTTGATTCACATTAATACAAGTGACACAAACATGACAAAGGTGAGAGATAGGAAGAAAACCTCTCATTGGCAAGCTTTTCTTTCTTCAGTATTCAGCATCAGAGTCCATCAGTGGAAAACCTTGTTATAGTTAAAGCTTCATCCTGGGGTTTCATAAACTAACTTCCAGACCACTCGTATATAATCAAATCAAGCCTTTATTGAAGCACACTGGTGGTGGCTGACCAGAACACAAAGCTGTTCCCCTGATCAGCCCTGAACAATTGCAAGGGTGCCTCTTATAAGCCTGAAAACCACAAAAGGGATGTTGGGGGGTCTAGCCAATGCATGCAAGACAGGTTACAGAAGCGGGAGAGTGCAGTCAAGTGATGAAGCCTAACCAATCACAGTTACCCCAGTCACCCCAGTTACAGAAACAGAGCCCTTTTATCCTAGTTACAGAAACAAGCCACATTAGGGAGTTACATGTTCTTAAAGGTTTCTATAGCAAAAGGAAAAGAACATCTTGACCCAGTCATGACCCTTCTTCTTGGCATGGTTGTTTTACAGAATGGAGTCACAAAAGAAAATGGAGTCACATTTGCTTTTACTATCACAACCTGGAATGACTTGTTTTGGGGGCAGAAAATGGTGGTTGGCTAAAGCAAGAGTCTGGGTTACTTAGGCTTCATTCACCATATCAATTTTCTCTCAGAAGCCTATAACCTTATCAAGGGCACTCATGTCACCACATGCCTAAATACAATATGTCAACTCTTTCTCATCTGAAATCCAGATTCCAATTCTCTGAATTTTCATGGTATTGCCAGTAATTATATGTCCCACCTTAATTTCCTTTTTCTCTACACCCTCTATTTAAAAAAATCTGCTGCATGCCTCTATAGATGATGTGGTGGTACTTTAAAACTCTTTAGATCAGCCTGTTCTCTAATTAATAAACCTTAATTAAATTTCTCACATATTCAACATTAACGTATATTTTGATACATAAAGTGGTGTTGAGACAAACTCTAGCTGGTGTTTGCTGTTGACATAAACTGTGAAAGATATGGAAAATAAGTCCAAGCACATTTTCCCTAAGTTTTTGTCATTTAAAATTACAGGACTCAGCCAGAGAAAGGAACACAAAAGGAACAAGTACCTGACTGGTTCCTGACCCCGCACACTAATGAGTCTGTTGACCTCAATATGATAAGCCCCAGGGAATACCCTTTTACATTCCTGTCCCATGGTAATGACTCACCAAGACCCCAATACAATAAACCCCAGAAATTGCCTTCACAACCTAAAGAAAACCTAGAGAGGGGTTGGAGGTGTGGCACAAGTGGTAGCATGCTCCCCTGGCATGTGTGAGGCACTGGGTTTGATCCTCAGCACCATAAAATAAGATAAAGATCTTGTGTCCACCTAAAACTAAAATTAATTAATTAATTAATTAATTAATTAAAAAAGAAAGCCTACAAACACAGACCCTTTATATTATTCCACAAAGCAATTCTTAGCAAATACAAAGAAGCAGAGATACTACCATGCATTTTTTTTTGTGCTTTTTTTTTTATTTCTTTATTGTTGGCTGTTCAAAACATTACATAGTTCTTGATATATCATATTTCACAATTTGATTCAAGTGGGTTATGAGCTCCCATTTTTACCCCATATACAGATTGCAGAATCACATCAGTTACACATCCATTGATTTACATATTGCCATACTAGTGTCTGTTGTATTCTGCTGCCTTTCCTATCCTCTACTATCCCCCCTCCCCTCCCCTCCCCTCCCCTCTTCTCTCTCTGCCCCCTCTACTGACATTCGTTTGTCCCCCTTGTATTATTTTTCCCCTTCCCCTCACTTCCTCTTGTATGTACTTTTGTATAACTCTGAGAGTCTCCTTCCATTTCCATGCATTTTCCCTTCTCTCTCCCTTTCCCTCCCACCTCTCATCCCTGTTTAATGTTAATCTTCTTCTCACGCTCTTCGTCCCTACTCTGTTCTTAGTTACTCTCCTTATATCAAAGAAGACATTTGGCATTTGTTTTTTAGGGATTGGCTAGCTTCACTTAGCATAATCTGCTCTAATGCCATCCATTTCCCTGTAAATTCTATGATTTTGTCATTTTTTAATGCAGAGTAATACTCCATTGTGTATAAATGCCACATTTTTTTTTATCCATTCATCCATTGAAGGGCATCTAGGTTGGTTCCACAGTCTAGCTATTGTGAATTGTGCTGCTATGAACATCGATGTCGCAGTGTCCCTGTAGAATGCTCTTTTTAGGTCTTTAGGGAATAGACCGAGAAGGGGAATAGCTGGGTCAAATGGTGGCTCCATTCACAGCTTTCCAAGAAATCTCCATACTGCTTTCCAAATTGGCTGCACCAATTTGCAGTCCCATCAGCAATGTACAAGTGGACCCTTTTCCCCACATCCTCGCCAGCACTTGTTGTTGTTTGACTTCATAATGGCTGCCAATCTAACTGGAGTGAGATGGTATCTTAGGGTGGTTTTGATTTGCATTTCTCTGACTGCTAGAGATGGTAAGCATTTTTTCATGTACTTGTTGATTGATTGTATGTCTTCCTCTGAGAAGTGTCTGTTCAGGTCCTTGGCCCATTTGTTGATTGGGTTGTTTGTTCTCTTATTGTCTAATTTTTTGAGTTCTTTGTATACTCTGGATATTAGGGCTCTATCTGAAGTGTGAGGAGTAAAGATTTGTTCCCAGGATGTAGGCTCTCTATTTACCTCTCTTATTGTTTCTTTTGCTGAGAAAAAACTTTTTAGTTTGAGTAAGTCCCATTTGTTGATTCTAGTTATTAACTTTTGTGCTATGGGTGTCCTATTGAGGAATTTGGAGCCCGACCCCACAGTATGTAGATCGTAGCCAACTTTTTCTTCTATCAGACGGCGTGTCTCTGATTTGATATCAAGCTCCTTGATCCATTTTGAATTCACTTTTGTGCATGGCGAGAGAAAGGGATTCAGTTTCATTTTGTTGCATATGGATTTCCAGTTTTCCCAGCACGATTTGTTGAAGATGCTATCCTTCCTCCATTGCATGCTTTTAGACCCTTTATCAAATATAAGATAGTTGTAGTTTTGTGGATTGGTTTCTGTGTCCTCTATTCTGTACCATTGGTCCACCCGCCTGTTTTGGTACCAGTACCATGCTGTTTTTGTTACTATTGCTCTGTAGTATAGTTTGAAGTCTGGTATCGCTATACCGCCTGATTCACACTTCCTGCTTAGCATTGTTTTTGCTATTCTGGGTCTTTTATTTTTCCATGTGAATTTCACGATTGCTTTCTCTATTTCTACAAGAAATGCCGTTGGGATTTTGATTGGCATTGCATTATACCTATAGAGAACTTTTGGTAATATCGCCATTTTGATGATGTTAGTTCTGCCTATCCACGAACAGGGTATATTTTTCCATCTTCTAAGATCTTCTTCTATTTCTCTCTTTAGGGTTCTGTAGTTTTCATTGTATAAGTCTTTCACCTCTTTTGTTAGGTTGATTCCCAAGTATTTTATTTTTTATGAAGATATTGTGAATGGAGTGGTTGTCCTCATTTCCATTTCAGAGGATTTGTCGCTGATATACAGGAATGCCTTTGATTTATGCGTGTTGATTTTATATCCTGCCACTTTGCTGAATTCATTTATTAGCTCTAATAGTTTCTTTGTAGTCCCTTTTGGGTCTGCTAGGTATAGAATCATGTCATCTGCAAATAGTGATAATTTAAGTTCTTCTTTTCCTATTTTGATGCCTTTAATTTCTTTCGTCTGTCTAATTGCTCTGGCCAGTGTTTCGAGAACTATGTTGAACAGAAGTGGTGAGAGAGGGCATCCCTGTCTTGTTCCAGATTTTAGAGGGAATGCCTTCAATTTTTCTCCATTCAGAATGATGCTAGCCTGAGGCTTAGCATAGATTGCTTTCACAATATTGAGGTATGTTCCTGTTATCCCTAGTTTTTCTAGAGTTTTGAACATAAAGGGATGCTGTACTTTGTCGAATGCTTTTTCCGCATCTATCGAGATGATCATATGGTTCTTATTTTTAAGTCTATTGATGTGGTGAATAACATTTATTGATTTCCATATATTGAACCAGCCTTGCATCCCAGGGATGAATCCTACTTGATCATGGTGCACAATTTTTTTGATATGTTTTTGTATCCGAGTGGCCAGAATTTTATTGAGGATTTTTGCATCTAGGTTCATTAGAGATATTGGTCTGTAGTTTTCTTTCTTTGAAGTGTCTTTGTCTGGTTTAGGTATCAGGGTGATGTTGGCCTCGTAGAATGAATTTGGAAGTTCTCCCTCTTTTTCTATTTCCCGAAGTAGCTTGAAAAGTATTGGTATTAGTTCCTCTTTAAAGGTTTTGTAAAACTCTGCTGTATACCCATCTGGTCCTGGGATTTTCTTAGTTGGTAGTCTTTTGATGGTTTCTTCTATTTCCTCAATTGATATTGGTCTGTTTAGGTTGTCTATATCCTCCTGACTCAATCTGGGCAGATCATATGACTTAAGAAATTTATCGATGCCTTCACTATCTTCTAATTTATTGGAGTATAAGGATTCAAAATAATTTTTGATTATCTTCTGTATTTCTGAAGTGTCTGTTGTGATATTGCCTCTTTCATCCCGTATGTTAGTGATTTGAGTTCTCTCTCTTCTTCTCTTCGCTAGCATGGCTAAGGGTCTGTCGATTTTGTTTATTTTTTCAAAGAACCAACTTTTAGTTTTGTCAATTTTTTCAATTGTTTCTTTTGTTTCGATTTCATTAATTTCAGCTCTGATTTTAATTATTTCTTGCCTTCTACTTCTTTTGCTGTTGTTTTGCTCTTCTTTTTCTAGGATTTTGAGATGAAGTATGAGATCATTTATTTGTTGGTTTTTTCTTTTTTTAAGGAATGAACTCCAAGCAATGAATTTTCCTCTTAGAGCTGCTTTCAATGTGTCCCATAGATTCCGATATGTTGTGTCTGTGTTTTCATTAATCTCTAAGAATTTTTTAATTTCCTCCTTGATGTCTTCTATAACCCATTGATCATTCAGTAACCTATTGTTCATTCTCCAAGTGATGTATTCTTTTTCCTTCCTTCTTTTATCGTTGATTTTCAGTTCCATTCCATTATGATCAGATAGGATGCATGGTATTATCTCTACTCCTTTATATTGTCTAAGAGTTTCCCTGTGACATAATATATGATCTATTTTTGAGAAGGATCCATGTGCTGCTGAGAAAAAAGTGTAACTGCTTGATGTTGGGTGGTATATTCTATATATGTCAATTAAGTCTAGGTTATTAATTGTGTTATTGAGTTCTATAGTTTCCTTATTCAACTTTTGTTTGGAAGATCTGTCCAGTGGTGATAGAGGTGTGTTGAAGTCTCCCATGATTATTGTATGGTGGTCTATTAGACTCTTGAACTTGAGAAGAGTTTGTTTGATGAACATAGCTGCACCATTGTTTGGGGCATATATATTTATGATTGTTATGTCTTGTTGGTGTATGGTTCCTTTGAGCAGTATGTAGTGTCCCTCTTTATCCCTTTTGGTTAACTTTGGCTTGAAATCTATTTTATTTGATATGAGTATGGATACTCCTGCTTGTTTCCGAAGTCCATATGAGTGATATGATTTTTCCCAACCTTTCACCTTCAGCCTATGTATGTCTTTTCCTATCAAATGCGTCTCCTGTAGGCAGCATATTGTTGGGTCTTGTTTTGTGATCCATTCTACTAGCCTGTGTCTCTTGATTGGTGAGTTTAAGCCATTAACATTTAGGGTTATTATTGAGATATGGGTTGTTCTTCCAGCCATATTTGTTTATTTATGTTACTAAACATGGTTTGTTTTCCACTTTGATTATTTTCCCCCCTTTAGTGTCCTACCTCCCACTGTTGGTTTTCATTGTTATTTTCCATTTCCTCTTCCTGTAATGTTTTGCCAAGGATGTTTTGAAGAGATGGTTTTCTAGCTGCAAATTCTTTTAACTTTTGTTTATCGTGGAAGGTTTTAATTTCATCTTCCATCCTGAAGCTTAATTTCGCTGGAAACACAATTCTTGGTTGGAACCCATTTTCTTTCAGTGTTTGAAATATGTTATTCCAGGATCTTCTAGCTTTCAGAGTCTGTGTTGAAAGATCAGCTGTTATCCTGATTGGCTTACCCCTAAATGTGATCTGCTTCCTTTCTCTTGTAGCTTTTAAAATTCTCTCCTTATTCTGTATGTTGGGCATCTTCATTATAATGTGTCTAGGTGTCGGTCTCTTATGATTTTGCACATTCGGCGTCCTGTAGGCTTCTAGGATTTGGGGTTCTGTCTCATTCTTCAAGTCTGGGAAGTTTTCTCATATTATTTCATTGAATAGATTGCTCATTCCTTTGGTTTGAAACTCTGTCCCTTCCTGTATCCCAATGACTCTTAAATTTGGTCTCTTGATGTTATCCCATATTTCTTGGATGTTCTGCTCATGGTTTCTTAACAGTCTTGCTGAGCTATCTATGTTCTTTTCAAGTTGAAATACTTTATCTTCATTGTCTGATGTTCTGTCTTCTAAGTGTTCTACTCTGCTGGTAGTATTCTCAATTGAGTTTTTACGTTGGCTTATTGCTTCCTGCATTTCTAGGATTTCTGTTTGTTTGTTTTTTATAACCTCTATTTCCCTGTATAGTTGATCTTTTGCTTCTTGGATTTGTTTATGTAATTCATTGTTGAAGTGATCTTTCATTGTCTGATTTTGCTGTCTGATGTCTTCCTTGAGACTCCAGATCATCTGAAGCATGTATATCCTGAATTCTTTATCTGACATTCCATCTGCTGCAGCTATTACCTCTTCTAACGTTGAGTTGACCTGCAATGCTTGTGGTCCTTTCTTTCCTTGTCTCTTCATACTGTTCGCGTTCCTTTCTACTTGGTGAAACTGTTGTGCTATTGAATTTTCCCCCTATATATTTATATTGGTCTTGTATAGTTGCAAAGTCTCCCTCGAATGTGCGGGCGGCGGCTCTGCCCCTCCTCCAATTGGGGCAATGTGCCTACCACGCCGGCAGGCTGCTGGGCTTGCTCTGCCGGTCAGTAGCAGGTCCGCCGACCTTGCAGGCGTGGGCGGGGGCTCTGTCCCTCTGCGGGCCGCTAGGCTTGTTCTGTCGGTGGTCGCAGTTCTGCCTACTTTGCAGGCGCAGGCAGCGGCATTGCCCCTCTGCAGGCCTCTGGGGCTGTACTGCCAGTGGGTCGCAGGTCCGCCTACCTTGCAGGTGCGGGGGGGGGGCGGCTCTACCCATCCTCAGGCCACTGGGCCTCTTCTGTCTCTCGGTTGCATGTCTGACCTCTTCTGATGGTGGTCACAGTTCCGTCTACCTTGCCGGCGCGGGTGGGAGGGGGCGGCTCTGCCTCTCAGCAGGCCGCTGCTCCTCTTCTGCCGGTGGGTCGCAGGCCCGCCTACATTGCAGGAGTGATTGGAAGCTCTGTCCCGCCGCGGGCCACTGGGCCTTTTCTGTCAGTGGTCACAGTTCCACCTACCTGGCAGGCGGGGGGGTGGGGGGCGGTTCTGCCCCTCAGCAGGCCGCTGGGCCTGCTCTGTGTATGGTCAAAGTTCCCTCTACCTTGCTGGTGCAGGGGGAGGGGGCGGCTCTGCCTCTCAGCAGGCCGCTGCTCCTCTTCTGCCGGTGGGTCGCAGGCCCGCCTACATTGCAGGAGTGATTGGAAGCTCTGTCCCACCGCGGGCCACTGGGCCTTTCCTGTCGGTGGTCACAGTTCCCCTACCTGGCAGGCGCGGGGGGGTGTGGGGCGGCTCTGCCCCTCAGCAGGCCGCTGGGCCTGCTCTGTGCGTGGTCACAGTTCCCTCTACCTTGCCGGTGCAGGGGGAGGGGGCGGCTCTGCCTCTCAGCAGGCTGCTGCTCCTCTTCTGCTGGTGGGTCGCAGGCCCGCCTACCTTGCAGGAGTGATTGGAAGCTCTGCCCCGCCGCGGGCCACTGAGCCTTTTCTGTCGGTGGTCACCGTTCCACCTACCTGGCAGGCGCTGGGAGTGGGGGGCGGCTCTGCCCCTCAGCAGGCCGCTGGGCCTGCTCTGTGCGTGGTCACAGTTCCCTCTACCTTGCCGGCGCAGGGGGAGGCGGTGGCTCTGCCTCTCAGCAGGCCGCTGCTCCTCTTCTGCCGGTGGGTCGCAGGCCCGCCTACCTTGCAGGAGTGATTGGAAGCTCTGTCCCGCCGCGGGCCACTGGGCCTTTTCTGTCGGTGGTCACAGTTCCCTCTACTTTGCCGGCGCAGGGGGAGGGGGCGGCTCAGCCTCTCAGCAGGCCGCTGCTCCTCTTCTGCCGGTGGGTCGCAGGCCCGCCTACCTTGCAGGAGTGATTGGAAGCTCTGTCCCGCCGCGGGCCACTGGGCCTTTTCTGTCGGTGGTCACAGTTCCCCTACCTGGCAGGCGCGGGGGGTGGGGGGCGGTTCTGCCCCTCAGCAGGCCGCTGGGCCTGCTCTGTGTTTGGTCACAGTTCCCTCTACTATGCCAGCGCAGGGGGAGGGGGCAGCTCAGCCTCTCAGCAGGCCGCTGCTCCTCTTCTGACTACCATGCATTTTTATCAGATCATAATGGAATGAAATTGGAAATCAATGACAAAATAGAAAATAAAATTTTCTCCATCACCTGGAGACTAATCAATATGCTCTGAATGAACAATGGGTCACAGAAGACACCAAGGAGGAGATTAAAAAATTCTTAGAGGTAAATGAGAACATAGACACAACATAAAAAAAAAAAAAATCTCTGGGTCACTATTAAATCAGTACCAAGAGGAAAATTCATTGCATGGAGTTTATTCCTTCAAAAAAGAAAAAGTCAACAAATAAATGACCTCACACTACATCTCAAAGCCCTAGGGGTGGGGGTGTGAGTGGGGAATCAGCATCACAAGCAGTAGAATGCAATAAATAATTAAAATTAGAGCTGAAATCAATAAAATTTAAACAAAAAATGGAAAAATTGACAAAACAAAAAGTTGGTTCTTTGAAAAAATTAATAAAATTGACAGACCTTTAGCCATGCTAACAAAGAGAAGGAGAGGGAGATCTCAAATTATCAGCATACATGATGAAAAAGGTAATATTACAACAGACACTAAAGAAATACAGATGATAATTAGAAATTATTTTGAGATTTAATACTCCAATAAAATAGAAGACATTGAAGGCAAAGACAAATTTCTTAAGTCATACAATTTGCCCAGTTTGAGTCAGGAAGATATACACAATTTAAACAGACCAATTTAAAGTGAGAAAATAGAAGAAAAAAAGCTTACCAACCAAGGAAAGCCCAGGACTGGATGGATACACAGCCAAGTTCTACAAGACCTTTAAAGAAGAACTAATACAAATATTCTTCAATTTATTTCAGGGAAAAGAGGCAGTAATTCCAAACTCATTCTATGAGGCCAATATCACCCTGATCCTAAAACCAAGCAAAGACACACCAAAGAAAGAAAACTTCAGACCAATATCTCTAAGAAACATAAATTCAAAAATTCCCAATAAAGTTCTGGCAAATTGAGTACAAAAACATATCAAAAAGATTGTGCACCATGATCAAGTGGAATTCATCCCAGGGATGTAAGGTTGGTTCAACATAAGGAAATCAATAAATGTAATTCATCACACCAATAGACTTAAAGATAAGAATCATATGATTATCTCAATACACACAAAAATGCATTTGACAACATACAGCCACATATTTTGAACATACAGTTTATGTTCAAAAACCTAGAAAAACTAGGGATAATAAATACATATCTCAACATTGTAAAGGCTATCTATGCTAACCCTCAGGCCAACACCATTCTAAATGGAGCAAAATTGAAGGCATTCCCTCAAAACTGGACCAAGACAGGGATGCCCACTTTCACCACTTCTATTCAATGTAGTTCTTGAAGTAGTGGCTCGAGCAATTAGACAGTCAAAAATAAATAAATAAAAGGGATATGTATAGGAAAAAAAAGAACTTAAATTAGCATTATTTGCTGATGATATGATTCTAAACCTAGAAGACCCAAAAAACTCCACCAGAAAACTTCTAGTACTACTAAATAAATTCATCAAAGTAGCAGGATATAAATTAACACCCATAAATCAAGGACATTTCTGTGTATCAGTGACAAAGCCTCTGAGAAGGAAATGAGGAAAACTACCCCCTTCACAGAGAACATAGACACAACAATAATCTCAAAAAATAATAAGATACTTGGGAATCAACTTAATAAAAGATGTGAAATATCTATATAATGAAAACTACAGAACCCTAAAGAGAGAAATCAAAGAAGACCATAGAAGATGGAAAGGTCTACCTTGCTCTTGGATAGGGAGAATTAATATTATCAAAATGACCATAATACCAAAAGCACTATAGAGATTTAATGCAATTCTGATAAAAATCTCAATGGCATTTATCATAGAAATAGAAAAAGCAATCATGAAATTCATCTGGAAAAATAAGAGACCCAGAATAGCTAAAGCAATCCTTAGCAGGAGGAGTGAAGCAGGTAGCAGCGCTATACCACACCTTAAATTATACTGTAGAGCAATAGTAACAAAAACAGCATGGTATTGGCACCAAAACACACTGGTAGACCAATGGTACAGAAGAGAGGACACAGAGACTAACCCACAAAATTATAATTATGTTAGGCTTAGGTGCCAAAAACATGCACTGGAGAAAAGATAGCATCTTCAGCAAATGGTGCTGGGAAAACTGGAAATCCATATGCAATAAAATGAAATTAAACCCATATCTCTCAACATGCCCAAACTTAACTCAAAATGGATCAAGGACCTAGGAATTAAAACAGAGACTCTGAGTCTAATATAAATAAAAATAGTAGGCCCTAATCTTCTTCATGTGGGATTAGGCCCCAACTTCCTTAATAAGACTTCTATAGCATAAGAATTAAAACCAAGAATCAATAAATGGGATGGAATCAAACTAAAAAGTTTCTTCTCAGCAAAAGAAACAATCTGTGAGGTGAACAGATAGCCTACATCTTGGGAGCAAATTTTTACCCTTCACATATCAGATAGAGCACTTATCTCTAGAGTATATAAAGAACTCAAATAGCTAAGCACCAAAAAAAAAAAAAAAAAAAAAAAAAAAAACAAACAAACAAACAAACAAAAAAAAACACCAATAACCCAATCAACAAATGGGCCAAGGACCTGAGCAGACATTTCTCAGAAGAGGATATACAATCAATCAACAAATATATGAAAAAATGCTCATCATCTCTAGCAATCAGAGAAATGCAAATTTAATCTACTCTAAGATATAATCTTACTCCTGTCAGAATGGCAGCTATTATGAAGACAAACAAAAATAAGTGTTGGAGAGGATGTGGGGAAAAGGTACACTCATACATTGCTGGTGGGACTGCAAATTAGTACAGCCACTAAGGAAAGTAGTAAGGATATTCCTTGAAAATGTGGGAATGGAACTACGATTTGACCCAGCTCTGCCTCTCCTTGGACTATACCCAAAGGACTTAAAAATGATATACTACAGGGATAGAGCCACTTCAATGTTTATAGCAGCACAATTCACAATAGCTAAACTGTGGAGCCAACCTAGATATCCTTCAGTGGATGAGTGGATTGAAAAAATATGGAATATATACACAATGCAATTTTAATCAGCTTAAAAGACAATAAAATCATGGTATTTGCAGGTAAATGGATGGCATTGGAGAATATAATACTAAGTGAAATTAGCCAATCCCAAAAAAACAAATGCTGAATGTTTTTTCAGATATAAGGAGGCTGAATCATAGTGGGGTACGGAGGGGAGCATGAGAGAATTAGATGAATTCTAGATAGGAAAGAAGGGTGGGAGGTAAAGAGGAGGCAACAGATTAGCAAGGATTGTGAAGTGTGATAGACATAATTATCCAAAGTACATGTATGAAGACTCGAATTGGGTGTCAACATACTTTATATATAAACAGATAGATGAAAAATTGTGGTATATATGTGTAATAAGAATTGTAATGCAAAAAAGTACATGTATAAAGGCATGAATTGGCATGAACATACTCTATATACAAAGATATAAAAATTGTATACTATATGTAATATATGTAATAAGAATTGGAATTAATTCCACTGTCATGTGTTTTTAAAAAATAAAATAAATTTAAAAAATACTTAAAAGCTTATAGATGAATGTTGAAAAAAAAAACAAAAACAAAAAAAAAAACGACCCTTGCCTCAGCCCACCACCTTTTCCTGTGCCAAAACAGTAGCCTCACCAGTGTTCCACCCATTGACTCCACTGCTAAATACTGACTAAAGTAAAACTTGCTGATCCCTGATTTTCTTCCCCTCATGTGCCTTTTTCATGTGTGTTTAATTTGTTCTAATAATTGGAACCAGGATTTCCTGGATACTGGAATCGGAGCCCCAAGATCACACAGATAAATGAGAATGTTCTATATGTGTTTTACTATGTAATTTATAGGACTGTATTTATATACATATACCACAAATTATGCTTTTATGAATAATTTTTACTTTCCAAGTCTGAGGTGTATAAGAAATGTTTCAAGAGTTCTGTGATCTGGTAGAGGTGTTTTTGCTTTGGAATCAGATATAGCTAATCCTAATACCAGTCAACCTGCTTATTAGTTGTGGGAGTTTGTTCAAAGGAGTAAATGGATACTACAGCCTGGCTAATATGGCTAAGCCCAAATTGCCAAATAGGTTTGTATTTTGTGTATTTAAACAATAGAGTCAAGGCTGGGGGAGATTACAGGCTATGTGTCCCTAATCTACTGGGACCCCATCTTTTTTTTTTTTTTTTCTATCTGATATTTGCAATGGAAAAAAGCAAACAAATAAACAAACAAAACTACATAACCAGTATGAAGCTGGAAAGAATAATCTGTTTGGGGGCACTTCCTGTTTGGAGCTTCCTCCTCTCACTCAGGACACTGTTTCTCATACTTCTGGGGCTTGAGAAGAAATATTGATGGAAAGCATTATCTGTCAACTCTAGCATATAAAGAGAGACCAAGCCCTTTAAGTCCCTAACATCAGGTTACCATAGCTCTCAAAACTGGAATGTGGGTATTGTGAACTGAGAGAATGTGGGTTCTGTGATGAACACAGTCAAACTTGAGTGTGTAGTATTTTATTAGTAACATAAAAAATTACTCTAGATAGGCTGGGTTATGCTGTTAATATAAGTTTCTTTTTATGTTTTGTTTTTTTTTTTAAAGAGAGAGAGAGAATTTTTTTAACATTTATTTTTTAGTGGGCACAACATCTTTGTTTATATGTGGTGCTGAGGATCGAACCCGGGTTGCACGCATGCCAGGAGAGCGCGCTACCACTTGAGCCACATCCCCAGCCCACTTTTTATGTTGTTAATGTGACTGTAAGGGTCTGGCAAAGCGTCAGAGAAAGAGACCACCAAGTGACCACTCATGCAACTGGCAGAAGGGGATTTATTGAACCAGCATGCTGGGGCTCCGTGCCCACTCAAGAAGGGAGAACAGCCCCGAGCCCCGAGCAAGGGCTGAGCACTGCTTAAGTACACATTTTTTGGGGAGGACGGGGATTTTACATACATCACAGTCTCCTTTAACAAATCATCATACACCGCGGGAAAACCAAACAACAATTCCTAAACATGATTAGTTCATTCATTGGCGGGAAAAGCTCGGGTGGGGGTGATAGGTCAGTTCTAAAGCGGGGTACACATTCAAACTGATTGGTTTAGGCCCTGTGATGCCTACGTGCGAGACCACACAGAGCCCTTCAGTTATTAAACAACCAAGCAGTCAGGGGAAATATTTACTGGGCGGTTCCAAGCATTGTCTTAACAGCTACAGAAATTTCAGGTTTTGCAGGTAGCATAGAAACCTAACAATACCTAATCCTTTACATTTTAACTCAGACCTTGCAGCTTAGAAACTTTACAATACCCGGTCTTTTACCCTTTAACTTTTACGCTTTAACTTCAATTTCTTTTACCCTTACATGACTATTAGAAATATTTAAATTACCCTTGTGCATTATGTGTTGTTTTCAGTGCAAATTTTTGCTTTAGGGGATTTCTTCCTAGTTCAAGATCAAAAATACTCTCCCCTAACAAGAACAGAGAGCATTCACTCATGTTGGTACATGCCTGTAATCCCAGCAGCTCAGGAGGCTGAGTCAGAAGGATCAAAGTTCAAATCCAGCCTCAGCAAAAGCGAGGTGCTAAGGAACACAGCAACACCTTATCTTTAACTAAAATTAAGAAAATAAAAAGGGGGGTGCTAGAGATGTGGCTCAGTGAAAAGTTCCTCTGAGTTCAATCTCTGGTACCTAAATAAATAAATAAACAAATAAACAGGAACAGAGAGCAGAAAAATGTTAAATTAAATTTTATAATAATTGTCATTATGTTATGTTTATTCCTGAATAATATTCAGGCATATATAATCTATAAATTGAAATTACCTTGTATGAAAGGTTAAATGTAAATGCTCTGCTATTTGGGCTAGATCTCACTTCTGGAAGAAAATCTTGCCTTAAAATAGGAATAGCCTGAGGCTCTGGGGTGCAATTCCCAGACCTCAAAGTAAAAAAAAAAAAAAATGCAACAAACAACCTGTCATAACCTTATTCATGCCTGCATTGGATACTATTCCCTGTCACTTAAAAAGAAGGCTCACTGGTTTCACATTTGAGGGGCAATGTCCAATCAGCAACACTTAGTGAGAACAGTCCCATCTTGTGTGATGCCAGAGAGAAAGAGGCAGGCTTCCTCAATCACTGTTTTTCTACTGAGTCTACCATTTCTGCCATTCAGCTCTGGACTTCACTTTCATTCTTTGGAGTCCAGGGTTGCTTTGCTGTGCAGGTGCTGAACCTTCTTTGGGAGTAGGACTGGTTCCTGAGCACCAGGAAATGGTGAGTGTGCAGTGTCCTGGGAAAGAATGCTGTGGGAGGAATACTTTTGGAGCTGCAAAAGTGGCTCTGGTGGGAACAGAAGCTAGCACATGGGACTTTGAGGAGTCTCTGGAGACTACACACCTAAGCCCTCCAATGGGACAGTATGCCCTCAGTTCTATTGGCCATCCAAGTGGGGAGCATGTCAGTGGAAGAGACTTTTCACTGCCTTATCCTCAAAAAACATCCTCATCCCCTGCCTAAAATACTATCTGGCAAGTGTGTATCTGTAGCCCAGTATATTCCCAGATGGTGGTGATTGACAGGTGGGATGATTATCATAATCAAATCTTCACAGGCCTTTTCCCTGCAGGTGAGGAGCTGTGATCTAGAGGGACCTCACATTCTCCTGAGCTAGCTAATTTTCATTTTTCTATCTTGTTTCCTTACTTTCTTTTTTATTTTTATTTTTTAACTTGTTTATTATTTATTTATTTTGTGAATGGAAGTTGAACCAAGGGATACTTTACTGAGCTATACCCCTGGGGTTTTTATTTTTATTTTGGGACTGGTTCCAGCTAAGTTGCTGAGATTGAACTTTTTATGTTTGATTTATCCAGACTTTTCTATTGCAATTAAGTATATAATGTTTAAATACATATGGATTTTGTTCATATTGTGATGCTTTCATGATTATTTTAATAGTATAATTTTGCAATATACACAAATGCCAGATTATTATAGTTACTTCTTTTGCTCTTATAATTGAAAAGATTTTTAGCTAAAGTTATATATAGTTTTGTGTTTTTTTTTTTTTTTTTTTTTTTGTGTGTGTGTGTGTGAGTATGTTGTGTGGATTTATTAGAAAATTTGGTTCCTTATTTCATTTAAAGTAAAGCATGTGAATTTTTTTATTATTGCATTATACTTATACTTAGTATTCAGGCTTATTTTAACATAACCATACAAATGTGAAATATAATTTGCTCCACTTCAGTACACAAAAGTTTCTACCTTCACTTCTCTGCCATTTATTTATAGATTTTTAAAATTACTTCTTTATAGAATACACATAAATGTAGACTTCACTGTATATATTTATATATGTACACGAAAATTTTGGTGGAATATATTTTAGGTTAATTTGGGAGAAATTGTCATCTTTGTAATGATGAGTTTTATCATCTACACATGGGATGTGTAATTGAGTCTTTTATTTGCTTCTAATTATTTATATTATTTCATAAGTTCTATATATTTTTTCTAAACATGTATACATGTAAAATACCACATGAAAATGGCACATATATAAAAGTTATACATAGTGTTTATACTAATTTTTAACTGGATATACTATGATCAAAAATGTGATTGGAACTAGTGACCATTTTTCTCAAAGATTATTATTTGTCTCTTCTAAGATGTACATTCTTTTGAATTATTCCCCTGGATTTTAATTGTTTAGATGAATACTGTTGTGTTCTTACATATTATCATGATCACAGATGCTGTAATTTCAGTAAGTCTGTGATGGCTAGTATCATGTATCTTCAATAGCAAAATAGTTTCCACAAATAGATAACTTAAACTCCTCTTAAGTTTATGAGTATTCATTTGTTTTATATCTTCGTCAGTACTACTTAATTTTGTCTATGATGGTGGCTTATTTTATATTTCTCTAATTTCTAATGATGTTGAATTTTTAATGATAAATAAACATTTAGATATCTCCTTTATAAATTGGCAGTTCAAGGCTCTTGCCTTCATTTGTGTGTGTGTGTGTGTGTGTGTGTATGTGTGTGGTTTCTGGCTACAAGGAGAAGAAAATAGATCCAAATAGGCAGAGAGAGTTTGATTTCAAGCAAAAAAAAAGTTTTTACTCTTAGTTTTATATATATATATATATATATATATATATATATATATATATATATATAGTGTTGTATATGTATATTTTATGTATATGTATATATATATATATATATATATATATATATATATATATTTCGGCAAATTCTAGAAATACTCATACATAATTTATTGCTTACTTAATGAAATGTTGTGGAGATAGTAACTAAAAGACATTAATTTTTAGAAATAGTTACATAATTTTTTTTCAAATTCTGATAAGCCCTTTAGATTAATTTCTTTACTGAGTCACTCAAGACCCTCTGATGCGTTTTTTTTTTAATATTTTATTTTTTAGTTATCGGTGGACACGACATCTTTGTTTGTATGTGGTGCTGAGGATCGAACCCGGGCTGCACGCATGCCAGCCGAGCGCGCTACCTCTTGAGCCACATCCCCAGCCCCTCTGATGTGTTTTTTACACCCTGTTATCTTCAAGCATGTAGCCTCCTGTGGAATCTGGCTTGAGAGCTCTGTTCCTGAAGAGTTCCTTAACATGAAAGAATTAAAACACATTTGTGTTTTTCTTGGAAAGTCTTCTCTATTCTCTCTCTTAAAAATGGAGAAAATAATATTTCTCCAGACTGACATCCCTGTATCAGAAGCAAATCAGCCTTTGAGAGGCCCTCAAGGGATTTTATTCAGTTCTGTCTCTGGGTAGTTCTCTGGGTGCTGCTGAATTGCCATTTAGTGTCCAGAAACCCATGTTTTCTCATCTCTACAATGAGAATAATTTTAGAGGACACAGATGAATAATGGTCTTCATGGAGGCCATTAATACCTGCAGGTGCTGTAGTACACAGCTGACAAAGCACCTGGAAGATACTGTGCTGATACAAATCGTTTAGCCATTATCCGCCACTCTAATAAATTTTCTCCTAAAAGCTTGTAATAATCTTTTCACTGTAGGCATCCATGTTATTCACATTTGCAAACGTAAAATGTTGAATCTTCCTTTTCTGAATTCCAGATTCTAGTTCTCTTGGGATTCAACGTGGTACAAATAATTATGTTTTTCTTTGTCTTCCTTTTACACTGTGTTCCCAATAATATAATTCTCTGCTTTATGCCTCTATTGCCCTTGTTTAGCTATGCTTAGAAAATGACATAGAAACATATTATTTGCTGATTTGTAAAGAAGGGTTGAGAATACTTTTGACTGATATCTCTCCTTGATAGAAACTGAACCAGAACTTTGCTGGGTCCTTGAAAGGGAGCCTCATAACCAATCAGGTGTATGAAAAAGTTTTGTTTATGTAATATATATATATATATATATATATATATATATATATATATATATATATGCTTGGTTATATATTGACTATATATATATATATATATATATATATATATATATATATATATATATACAGAGAGAGAGAGAGAGAGAGAGAGAGAGAGAGAAGTAGGGGAAAGTAAATATCTAGTCTGCATTTTTTAAATTAATAAATATGCATTCTAATTTGTTACACATGATAGCAGAATGCATCAATCAATTCATATTACTCAGAGCACAATTCTTCTTTTCTCTCATTGTACATAAAGTTGAGTCACACCACTAGTGTCTTCATACCTGTACTTAGGTAATGATATCCATCTGGTTCCACCATCTTTCGCCCCCATACACTCTTCATTCCCCTCTCTTCCCTTTGCCCTATCCAAAGTTTCTCCATTTCTCCCATGCACCTTCCTCCTACACCCATTATGGATCAGCACTCACTTAGCAGAGAAAATATTCAGCCTTTGGCTTTTGGAGATTGGCTTTCTTCACTTAGCATAATGTTCTCCAACTTCATCCATTTTCCAGTAAATGCCATGATTGTTTTTTCTCTTCTGAGTAATATTCCATTGTGGCTATATACCAGTTTCTTTATCCATTCATCTAACAAAGGGCATCTAGTTTGGTTCCACAGCTAGCTAATGTGAATTGTGCTGCTATAAACATCAATGTGACTGCTTCACTGTAGAATGCAGATTTTAAATCCTTTGGGTATAAACCAAGGAGTGGGATAGCTGAGCCAAATGGTGGTTCCATTTCAAGTTTTCTGAGACATTTCCCTACTGCTTTCCAAATAGTTTGCACCAATTTGTAGTCCCACTGGCAATCTAAGAGTGTGCCTTCTTCCCCACATTCTCACCAACACTTATTGTTGCTTGTATACTTAATATCTGACATTCTGAATGAAGTAAGATGAAATCATAGAGTAGTTTTTATTTGCATTTCTAATTGCTAGAGATGTTGAATATTTTTTTTTCCATATATTTGTTGAGCCTTTGTATAAGTTTTAAGAATAAGAAGTGTCTCTTCAATTCCTTAGCCCATTTATTGATTGGGTCACTTTTTTTTTTTTTTTTTTTTTTTTTTTTTGGTGTTAAGGTTTCTGAGTTTTGAGTTCTTTTTTTTTTTTATTAGTTACAAGGAGAGTGCAGGCACACCTGTCAGGAGAAAGACTTCAGGGTCGGTCACAGGAGGCCAAGCACTCCCACACCCAGCACTGCAAAATGAAGTAGACGCAGGATCACCTGAGAACATCACTTTGACTCAGTGACAGCCATTCCTAACCACATTTCTTTCCTCTTCCTATTCAGGGCTGCTTCCTCAGGTCACATGAGTCATTGAAATTATTCTTGGATGGTGGAAACATACCCCCTTCATGTACCACAGCCACAACCTGCCACAACAGGGACCTCAGCATGTGGGAAGATGGTCCTCACCAACCCACTGCACCAAGGTAAGAAAGGGAGAGTAAACTCCTGCAGGAAGGCCCACAGGAGACTTCTATGACACCTTTATTTTGGATTTTTTTGCTTTATGAAGCCCACACACAGGCTGCAGCAGTGGGAAGCTGGGTGTGATGGTCTCCCCTTCAGGGCACAGCCTTGCTCTTACCAGAATGAACTACAAGCACAGCCCTCCTCACCTCTCCTGGGATCTGAGGCTATTCTCAAGCCTCAGGATGGATGATACAGAGCAGGGTACTCAAGCTACACACAGAGAAGCCAGGAAGAAAATGGCGGCCGTGGCTGCAGAGGCGGCAGCGACTGCTGCGTCCCCCGGGGAGCGGGGCGCCGGCGAGGCCAAGCCGGAGATGGAGCCCATCCCCGGCAGCGAGGCCGGCACTGATCCCCTCCCGGTCATGGCCACTGAAGCGTCTGTGCCGGACGGCGAGGCCGACGGGCAGCAGTCCGCTCCTCAGGCCGACCAGCCGCCGCTCCCGCCGCCGCCGCTCCCGCCCCTGCCGCTCCCGCCCCTGCCGCCGCCGCCGCCGCCAGGGGAGCTCGCCCGCAGCCCGGAGGCGGCGGGGCCGGAGCTGGAGGCTGAGGAGAAGCTACCCGTCCGGGTGGCGGAGCCGGCGGTTGCCGCGTCTCAAGAAGGGCCGGACCTTCCACCTTCCCCAGCGCCGCTTTGCGAGCAGCCCCTGGCTCCCAAGGAGCGCAGGACACGCCGCTGCCCCAGCCCACAGCTCCGGCGCTGGTGCCGCCGGCGGGCTGGGACTCCGCGGTGTCGCAACTGATTCCCGGCTCGGAGGTGCGGGTCACTCTGGACCGCATCATTGAGGACGCGCTCGTCGTGTGTTCCGCCTCAGAGAGAAGCTCTTCTCCGGGGTCCTCATGGATCTGTCCAAAAGAGACCATGAACGTATGGTGCAATAGCTCTACTTTTGGTGGGAAAAATATACAGCCATTCTGGTGAAGCAGTTTGGGCCCCATGGGATCCCTGTGACAGTATTTCCTAAAAGGGAATATAAGGATAAACCGGAAGCCAGGCAGCTCCAAAGTAATACATTCCAAGAAGGGACATAAGTCAAGGGTGAAGTGAATGGTGCTGTTCCCAACGATCCTTCTGTCCCACCTCCTGAGCTGAGTTTGGCTGAAAGCCTGTGGACTTCCAAACCACCACCTCTCTTCCATGAAGGAGCACCTTATCCTCCCCCTTTGTTTATCAGGGACGCATAGAACCAATCAATAACTCAGCCTCCTCGAAAAATTAAGCGACCCAAAAGAAAAATGTATCGGGAAGAACCCACTTAAATAATGAATGCTATTAAACTACGACCCAGGCAAGTCCTCTGCGATAAGTGTAAAAACAGTGTTGTTGCTGAAAAACAGGAAATTAGAAAAGGTAGTAGTGCAAGTGACTCTTCTAAATATGAAGATAAAAAACGGAGAAATGAAAGTGTAGCTACTGTGAACAAAAAACTGAAAACTGACCATAAAGTGGATGGGAAAAACCAAAATGAAAGCCAGAAAAGAAATGCTGTGGTTAAGGTTTCAAATATTGCTCACAGCAGAGGCAGAGTAGTCAAAGTTTCTGCTCAGGCAAATACGTCAAAAGCTCAGTTAAGTACCAAAAAAGTGCTCCAGGGTAAGAACATGGATCAAGCAAAAGCTCGGGAAGTATTGAAAATTGCCAAAGAAAAGGCACAAAAGAAGCAAAGTGAAACCTCTACTTCCAAAAATGCACATTCAAAAGTCCATTTCACTCATCGATACCAGAATCCTAGCTCAGGTTCCCTTCCACCCCAGGTTCGTTTAAAACCACAGAGGTACAGGAATGAAGAAAATGACTCTTCTCTGAAGACAGGACTCGAGAAAATGCGGAGTGGCAAGATGGCACCCAAGCCCCAGTCTCGCTGCACCTCCACCCGCTCAGCAGGTGAGGCCCCTTCAGAAAATCAGAGTCCCTCAAAAGGCCCTGAAGAGGCCAGCAGTGGGGTTCAGGACACAAGTGAAGTGCCTGTACCTGGTGAGCAGGATGAACCACAGACACTGGGCAAAAAGGGCAGCAAAAGCAATATCTCTGTTTACATGACCCTAAATCACAAGAAATCTGACTCTTCCAGTGCTTCAGTGTGTAGCATTGATAGCACAGATGATTTGAAATCCTCCAACTCTGAGTGTAGCTCTTCTGAAAGCTTTGATTTTCCTCCAGGCAGTATGCATGTACCTTCCACTTCCTCCTCTTCAAAGGAAGAGAAAAAGCTCAGTAATTCCTTGAAAATGAAAATCTTTTCCAAAAATGTCTCTAAATGCGTCACACCAGATGGCAGGACCATATGTGTAGGGGAAATTGTTTGGGACAAGATATATGGCTTCCCTTGGTGGCCAGCCCGTATTCTTACTATACCTGTGAGCTGGAAAGATAACGGCCTTTTAGTCCGACAGGAGGCCCGTATTTCGTGGTTTGGGTCTCCAACAACATCTTTCCTTGCTCTTTTGCAACTCCCCGCCTTTTTAGAAAACTTCCAGTCACACTTTAATAAGAAATGAAAGGGCCTGTATCGCAAGGCTATCACAGAGGCGGCTAAGGCTGCCAAGCAGCTGACCCCTGAAGTGCGGGCTCTGTTGACACAGTTTGAAACGTGAACATGGACAGTAAGGTAGGCAAGAACCCTTGGAAGTCACCACAGATTTTCTAGTCTAGCTAGGAATAATTTCTACAAAATAGCTTGGCCAAATTGGAGAGAAAAATTTCACTCAGTTGGCTGACTTTTTATACTTACCTTATAGCCATTTTTAGACTGAGAAGCTTAAACTGAACATGCAATCAAATTTTGTCTTCAGGAAGTGAGATTTTAGCAGTATTTTCCAATTTTGAAATCTAAAAACATCCCAAGGCATAGAAGCCATAGCCTCAACTGAAACTGAATTTTTTCAGGGACTGTCAATTGCTATTTGTACTATCACTGTATATATATCTTCATATATATATATATATATATATATATATATATATATATATATATATATAACATTGCCTGTCACTATGTGACTTAGGTTGCATATTTGGGATTTAGTAAGGGCTGGTGACCTGGGGGCACATTGTGGATATTTAATGACTACTTTTTTTTTTTTTTAAACTAAAGAAAATTAGTCTTTCTATGCTCATAATGGTATAAAAGTTTGATATTTGGGTGTTTGACAAACTGAGATGCTTGCTTTGACAAACTGAATGCTTGCTCTTCAGTGACATGCTAGGGAAATAGCCCAGTATTTGGGATTAAAACTGTCAAGACTGGACAGGTTTGAGTCATTGTTCTCCTTTGTGCAGTGGGGATATAACAGACTTTCAAGCTTCTGGTTTGGGAGCTTAGATAGGTTTGGTTTTGGATATGTAAATAGTTGATTGCTAAATTTGGTCAGATTTCTCCTGACTGGCTGTTCCTAAATTTTTAGGATAAGTCCCAGTAAATTACACTTTGTGAATTAATTGTCAAATGTGTAATTGTTGCATTTTGAATGTACCTAATTTGATAATTAAAAAAAAAAAAAGCTAAACACACAGACCTTAAATAATATTAAGATGGAGTACTAACATCACCCCATGAATGGAATGTCCAGTAAGGAGAAACAGACTTACTGCAAAAAGCCTCAGAATGCTAATGGAAAGCCACAGTTGGGCACCTCCCAGAGAGCCAGGCACATCCCACCTTGCTCTGCCCCCTTCTTAGGACCTTGTTCTCACAGAATCCAGACAGTGGGTGGTGAAGAGGTATTACAAAGGTGGGGCAGGGTGTGGTGGGAGTTTTCACAGGAGCTGGGGAGGTCACAGGAGTCTCCATGGAGCAGATGATGACAGAACAAAAGCCTGATGTATGGGCCACCTGAAGCCCAGGTGCCACAGATGGCTCTGAACAGGAACAAGACCCAGTGAAGGCCCTGAAGCTAGAGCAAAGTTGTACTGGGAAAAGGAGAGAGGTCTGTGTGGCTAGAGGTGAGTGAGTAGGGAAGTCACAGGAGATGAGAGCAGAGGCCCTGGGGTAAAAATTTGATCAGGACCCAAGTCTTTCCACACCTTTCTCCCAAGCCTAAAGAGCAGTGTAGACTGAGCGGGGGTTGTGGCTCAAAGGTAGAGTGTTCACCTAGCATGCATGAGGCACTGGGTTTGATACTTAGCACCACATAAAAATTTAAAAAACCAAGGAGGGGGCAGGGGGTTAGCAATAATGGAGGAATATGATGGACATACATGTATCCAAAGTACATGTATGAAGACATGAACATATTTTATATACAAACAGATATGAAAAATTCTTCTATATGTGTAATAAGAATTGTGATGCATTCCACTGTCATGAATTTAAAAAATAAAACCAATTAAAAAAATTAAATAAACATATTGTGTCCACCTATAAATAAAAAATACATTTTAAAAAAAAGATCAGTGTAGACTAATTTCCTTGACCATCTAATAATTTATATACTATTTATATAACATTTAATAAATTATATAATAATTTATATAATAATATTATGTGATTTTTTTTCTTTATTCTTTAAAATATAAAACTTACCAATGTCATAATTTATTATACACTTTCAAGATGTGTGATCTTGAAAGATGTGTCCACCTAAGTCCCCAAGTACAGGATTACCCTACTTGAGATGCTGAAGACCACAGGAAAAGTTTTCTGGAAGTTCAGGAGGTCATAGGTGGACCATGGATGTAAAAAGGCCTCTTAAACATTTCAGCATGTTGGGCTTTTGTGTGTGTGTGTGTGTGTGTGTGTGTGTGTGTATGTGTGTGTGTGTGTGTGTGTGGTGCTTGGGATTAAACCTGGTGTCTTGTGCATTTGAGGCAAGCACTTTACCAGCTGAGCTATATCCCCAGCCCCTCAGCATAATATTGAGAATATAACTAGACATGGGACTCTAAGGTTTATTGGAGAGGTCTCTTGAAAATGGAGACTTAAATGATGTCAAAGTCAAGAGAAAAATAATAGGGAGGGACAGAGCACCGACAGTGTGAGAAGAGTTGCAAGGCTCAAATGGAAGGCTGTTCTACATTCACAGAAGAGGGTGTGGGGCCCACCAGCTGAGACATTGCCACGTTAATCAGGAAGGAGGCAAAATGAAAGCAAGGAGATTTTTTTACGTAGGTAGGATGTCCTCAGAGCTAAGAAAATAGAGTCATCAACTGGGCAATATGCTATGGACAGAAAAAGAGATATGAAGACAAGACATTTAAAATGGATTTAGAAATTCTGAGATCCCAAAGACTATGAAAATTAAACCATCAGCTTAGGCTTTGGGAGAAAGCTTGATTGGAAGAGATTACTCCAGAATTAGAAGATAGTGTATAAACAAGTTTTCAGCAGGTAAACAGACTAACAGGGTGGGCCTTGAGAGAGAGGAAGGCAGGTTGGACAGGATCTCTTTCCTTTACCTAATACAAGAACAATCCACCCTCTTTTAACTACTCCTTCCCTATGTAGCTGGGTTTCACCTCTCTGGAGACTGAAATTCCACATTTCTTAATTTGCTTTTCTCCCTGGTGCTTTCTAGCTTCTTCTTTCACCCTCATAGTCTCTCTTTGCAACTCCCTCACCATATTCTATCTTGCACTTTATGCTTTGAACATGTCCTTGCTGCTCTGCTGCTGCAACTTGTTTTGTTGTTGTTGTTGTTGTTGTTTTCAATGGACATATCTATTATAGGGAGAAATGTAATTAATAGAGTATTTTATTTTTCACAGACAAAAGAATAGAAAGCAAAAGAAGGCTTTTTTTTTGTATGTGTATAAATGCTCAATACCAGTGTCTTTTGATAATGACCAAAGTAATTCTGTTGTGGGAATACTCCTGGTACAGAGAGGAAGGTTGGCAGGGTTATGCCCACAGGTCCTGCTACAGCCAGGGGCAAAGGCACATCTAATTCAGGCAGCAGTGAGTGAGAACACAGGCCCTGAGAGAGAGGAAGGCAGGTTGGACAGGATCTCTTTCCTTTACTAATTCAAGAACAAGCCACCGTCTTTTAACTGCTCTGACATTCAACACACAAATGTTGAATGTCACCAAAATGCATGTGGGGTTTTACCAGTAATGACCAGTTCTCTGACAGAATCCTCTCTTGTATCTCATGGTTCCCAAAACCCCCTTCTTGGGTTCAAATAATCTTTAGGATGGCTCTTCCATCCACCTGTTTCTCTGTAACCTGTACCACTTTCTTCATAATAACCCCAGAAACAAAAGTACAATATTACCCTGATGGTTGTGAACCCCTCTGGCAAATTAACAGGACCTAGTAGGGTGTTCCAAGTTCTTCATGAGACTTGCATACCTAGTGGGGGCAGCATTGTAGAACACTCTCTGCCTGTGGCATCTGACGCTATCTCTAGGTCATGACTGCCAGATATTATTATTGTTGGGTGTGAGGGAGACTCCCCCTTCTCCCAAGAACATCATGGAATCCCTTACCCCTCCTCCTCCTTTCCAAAGGGTTCCAAGCAGAAATGCACCAAATTCAAAGGTTTCCTCAACCAATCCCCACAGGACACAGTGTCTGCTTGCAGTTCTTGAGTCACCCTGCCAATCAGCACCCCCCCACGTTGCCTAGGTAACCCTTTTAAGCCCAAGCTTGCAAGCTCTCTCTCTCTGCTCTCTGCCCTCTTCCTGTCTGCCCTCTGCTCTCTTCCTCTTCTTTCTATCCTCTCTCTGCTCTCTTCCCTCTTCTTCTCCTCTCCTTCCTCTCCTCCTGTCCTCTCCTCTCTGTTCTCTGCCTCTCCTTTGGGCAGCCCCCCAATAAAATCTCTTGGACAAATCTCCATCTCAGGTGAGTCACTCACCTTTCAAATATAAATATAAAATGTTATTTTTGCAGGTAACACAGAAACCTTTTGCTGATATGGAAAAATTCATGCATATTTAGGTGGCAGGGGATGAAGTAGTACTCCTCTTTGCTGAGTAGCTACTGGTACATTCAGTGTAAAACAAACAAACAAACAAAACAAAACAAAAAAACCACCACAATTCAGGAAAATGAAGGAGGGTGATACTGAACACAATGAGTTCAGTCCTTGACAAAAGGAGTGTATCCACTGCTGGATAAGAGAGCTATACTGTTAGACCAATAATATAAACATGTACAAGGCTCATAGACAGCAATTTTGCAATTTCCTTCCTCACTTCTATTCTGTTTCTTTATCCCAGCTGGATTCCTGCTCATTTTGCTTCCCTCTTCTCTCCTGCTTTTCTCCCTTTCTCCCCATTCTCCAGATTGTTCCCAAACTCCATATATTTCTCCCTCTTTCTTCTTCACCCACATTATCCCTCTGTCCTGCCTGCTATAGGCCCCTGTCCTCATGCTCAAGACACCCACATCCCTAGGCCTCCTTCCTGAAGTGCTCATCCCTGGGTTCCTTTTGCCACCTGTTACCCTTCTTCTTCTCCCAGCACCACAGTTGCTGTATGCTATTCCTTCAGGTAGTACATCCTCTCCTCTCTCTCTCTCTGCCTGAGATCTCTCCCCTTTCCTTCTTTAAATATAATTATAGAATGCTATTTTTGCAGGTAACACAAAAACCTTCACCTCTCTGGAGACGGAGATTCCACATTTCTTAATTTGCTTTTCTCCCTGTTCTTTCTAGCTTCTTCTTTCACCCTCATAGTCTCTCTTTGCAACTCCCTCACCATATTCTACCTTGCACTTTATGCTTTGAATATAGTCCTTACTGCTCTGCTGCTGCAACTTGCTTTGTTGTTGTTTTTAATGGACATATTTTTCTTCCTCTCTCTCTGCTGATCCCTGATTTCAGGAGAAATAGGGTTACTTTCCTCCCCATCCTAGGCAGAGTCACTTGTCCCTGAATACACCCACCATAGGAATGAAGTAATCTAGACTATGGGCATGACACCAGAAAAATCTCAGAAATTATTATCTCCCAAATTGGCAAGTGAATTACAACTCCAGACAGAGAACACAGGTAATGTAGACTTTGAGTTACCACTTTAAAAATTCCCTCTTCCTGAAAACAGGCAGAATCACAACTTTTGAGAGAGGAGTCTCCTGTGTTTCTCCTTTGCTACCAAAATAATAAACCCTTTCCCTTTTTCCTAAAAACTATGTTCTTGTTATTGGATTGGTGTTAGGGAAAATGACCCAGCAACAGCCCCAGTTCTTTAACACTGTAAACATTCCCCCTCAGATGCCAATATGTCTAGATGTTGTTTGGTCTGTATATTGTCTCCCTTAAAATAAATGCTTTTATTGAAAAAGGAGAAATAAATATTAGGTAAGCATCTCACAGAGATGGTCACAGCATGTGCCTAAATGGATGACAGAAATTCATTTAGGAAAAATAAATAAATAAATCTGGAGTAGGTTTAAGATATATTTGATGCCATTTAGTAACCTTTTCTAACAGCTCAGTTTAACCAAATATTATTAAAAGTGTAGTCATTGTGTTACCAAGAGCTTAGTCCTTGTCCTCAATACCAATTCAATAATAAGGTTTTGAGAAATAAGAAAAAAGAAATTTTATTGCTTTGTTAGCAAAGGAGAATCACAAGGGACTCCTATCCCAGAGGCTGTGAGTCTGCCAAACAGGGAATACAGAAAGCTTTTTTTCTTTTCTTTTTTTTTTTTAATGTTGTATTTGTTCTTCTTAGTTTTTTGATAGTGAAGCTAAATTTAAAGATAGGTAGTTAGTGTGGTTCGGTAAATTAGATCTAATATGGGTCCAATAAAGAAAATAGAGACCATATAAAAAATGGAGTCCACAAAGAAAATGGTGTTTGATCTGAGCCAGAGATACCAGAACTACACCTGGGGAATTAAAAAGTTAATGTCCCCAAGGCCCCAGCCTGTCCTAAAGGACTGTTAAAGTAGTAGCTCCCAGCAAAACAAGGAGATGTTAATCAAACCACCCTAGACACTTCCAGCCCAGATCACTCCACCCTGCCCCATCAGTTCACCTGTTTCCCACCTTTTGGCCTTCCCACCTGCATCCCCCATCACATGGGGGGAAAGATAGAGGAAAATAAAGAATAGAAATGTGGGAGGACAAAAGAAGACCTTAGATATAAAATAGGGAAGACCTCCTCTTTTATGGATTCTCTTTCAGGTCTCCTTTTCCCTATGGGAGGAAGTCTTCTCTGCTATTCTTTAATAAAGCCTTCCACTTTCCACTCTACACTTCCCTCAGAGTGCTTCTCTAGTGTTATACTTCAGCATTCAGGGAAGCAAAGACTCATCACTGTAAACAGCAGTAATAATAGTAGAATGTACTTTGACATAGAAAACAGATGGCTTACTGGGGCTGCAGCTCAGAGACAGAGCGATTGCCTAGCATTCATGGAGAACTGGGTTTGATCCTCAGTACCACACAGAAATAAACAAATAAAAATAACAGCATTTTATTCATCTACAAATACAAGTAAGTTAAAAAAAAGAAATCAGAGAGCTTTTAAAGAAGCTATTTAAAGACTACATTCCAGTTGTGCCTTGTGTTAAACCATGACACAAAGAAATAACCACCGACTCCAATTTAAATCAAATAAAAGCAAGCTTGTAAATTCTGACTGGCTGGGGCTGTCTCTCCCGAAACCCATGGGAATAGAAGACAGCACTCCGGCTCTCTAGGAGAGCAGTTTTACACCACAAAAAGTGTGTAAAAAGAGGTTGTCTTTAGAACTTACAGATAACAGGATTTTTAAAAGCATAATACAAAGGCAGGTAGTAGTTAATTGTCTAAATTGTTCAGCACTTAGGGAATAAATTTAGATTCCAACATCAGAATTTATGAGGCACCACTAAGGATTCAGAGAGGGTTGTTATCTGGTCAGGGAAAATCAGGCATAAGTGAGTTCAAGGCACAGTTAGGCATTCCAAGCAAGTTTAGAAATCACAGTAATTTTTAGTAAAGCAGAAATTAACTTTTCATGCCTTTATGATGAGATGCCTCCCAATCTTCAGAGGGAATTAGGCTGGGTTTATCACCCTGCCAGACACACCAATAACAAGGATATGGTTTTTGAGGAAAAAAAAAAAAAAAGGTTTATTGCTTTGCTAGCAAAGCAGAAACATAGGTGACTTCTGTATCAAAAGCTGTGATTCTGTCCAGCTGCAGGAAAAGAGGGCTTTTAAAGTGGTGACTCAAAGTGGATCCCTGGTGAGGCCATTTGGAGTACTGATATTCACTTAATAATTTGGGAGATAGTCACCTCCTACTTCTTTCTAGTGACAGATTCTTCTCCTGGAGAGATAACTCAAGGTAATCTTGGTTTTTGCCCCCAGGTTAGGGAGAGAGAGAGGTAAAAGTGTAAAAGAAAAAAACATATTGTGGTGGGGGCTGGGGTTTTGGCTCAATGGTAGAGTGCTTGCCTAGCACTTGCAAGGCCCTGGATTGACCCTTAGCACCATATAAAAATAAATAAATAAAATAAAGGTATTGTGTCCAACTACAACTAAAAAGTACATATTAAATAACAAAAAACAAAAATATCCCCTTAAGCAACTGGGCCTATATTCAACAGGTGAAGTGGGCCACTGTTCCCAAATATATAGAGCAAGACTAGCCTCAGGGAATCAGCTTGGCCCACTCAAATAGCCCAAAATGTGTGCATTGCTACACAATTCTTGATTTTCTCAACAGATTTAATGTTTAAGTTGATATTTACCTTAATCCAATTTCAAGCCTGTAGCTGGGGAATTCCAGCAGGTCTTTCTAAACTTTATGATATTCTTAATTACTGCTACATTGGGAGTTACTATGAAGAAAAGCCGGTTCTTCAGTAGAAATGCACTCTCAGCAGGGACACTCAATGGCTTCAAATTTCCCAGAATTCAAAATGCTGCACTTTAGTAATTAGCTTCCTGGGGCTCTCCCTGTGCTCTTCTCCAAACAGAAAAACAAACAAACAGACAAACAAACAAACAAAAACAAAACAAAACAACAACAAAAACCCTCTTTTTTGTTTGTTTGTTTGTTTCCAGAAAACCCAATTTGCTATCTGTAGTGAGGGAGCTGCTCTTTTCTCTTTGAGCTCTTCAGTGAGGTTTTCCAAATGAGAGACAAGCTTTCCTGCAACTCTAGGCATTTGGTAATGCTACTTGGTGATTTTCTGTGAAAGGAAATTCTTTAAATCATTAGAAGCATAATAGATCAAGTGACCAGTATGCTTACAAGTTGCTCCAGAGCTCAATAAACTTTGCAAAGAGTACATTTGAATTACATCCATGCTCAGGAAGGAAATCAGTGAGTAAACAAGTTAACCCTTTCTGCTTCAGTGTGGGTGTTGAATTGTGGGTGTTGAATCCAGCTGCCATTTTTGTCCTCTTATATCTGCTGCTGTCACCCAGGGTGCCAGCAAATGATTCTCTGGAGCCAACAGGTCCTCAGAAGGGTTGCTGCAAGCTTGGGTTGGCAGAAAAATTGGAGGAGGATATTTGAGTTGAGGAGTGAGCATCATCCCTGAAGCACAGACATCTGGGATGCTGGCAGCATTCTGGCTGGCTCTGCAGCTGCAGCTCACCCTCTACACAAAAAGATGAGATTTTATTAACCAACCTGATTGCAAAAACAGGCTGAGGCAATGTGGCCAAGTCTGAGATAAAGAACATTCTAAGAGAAGGCTCAGAAAATGCTACCTGATTGATCAGCTTTTGCTACAACAAGCAATGCAATAGGTTCACTACAACTATAAAAAATATACACACTAAAAATGAAAAATGTGGCATTAGATGACCTTTCAAAAAGAGATAAGCAATCAGGAATAGAGATGTAGATAGATTAAAGCGGGGTGTGGCTCAGTGGTGAAGGACTTACCATGCTTGTGTACAGCCTTGTGCTTGAGCCCTAGCTCTGTGCAAAATAAGTAAATAAATAAATAAATAAATGTGTGTGTGTATTTGTGTGTGTGTATATATATTTAAGTACATTGAATTATGTAAATATAGTAAAAACTTCACAAGTTTCAAATATTAGTCAAGATATAGACAATTCATTTAGTTATCAACTAATATAAAATAAGCACTGAAAAAAAGAATAATCAACTGTCGTACACATGTAGCAACAGTGTTCATTTAGATATAAGTGAATTTATTCAGTTGCAGTCTCTTACAGTTGTTTGCCCTATTTTACTGGCTGGGGCTTAGAGTATAATCTGAAAAATTGCATATTTCTTTTTTTATTCTGGAAAAGTGCATGTAAATAAAACTAAATTTACTTTTGTAAAAGTTTAGAAGAATAATTTTGTATCATTTTATATATTATTTTTAAAAAATTTTTTATTAGATATTGATGGACATTTATTTATTCATTTGTTCATATGTGGTGCTGAAAATCAAACCCAGTGCCTCGCAAGCATTCTACCACTGAGCCATAACTCCAGCCCATCATTTTGTACATTATTTATGTATCATTTTGTACATTTGACATGCAGAACATGCAGGGCACAGGTCCTTCTGATCAGTGTCCACCAGCAGTTATTCCCTGTTTCTTCTTCACTTGGCCCCTGGTGATGACTAATTCAGTTTTCTTTCATTTATTTGCTTGTTCTGCAAATAGCATACAAATTCACAGGTAAAATATATGGCATTTTTTTCTCTCATTGTTTTCCCTTAGTGTACTGTTTCCCAGCTACTTCTCCACTGTAATATTTTAGTGCTCTTACTAACCTTGATTGCAGGGTGTGACCAAGGTATGTCTCAGAGGTAAAGTGGTTTCCTAGCAGGCCTGAGGCCCTGAGTTCAGTTTCCACACTGCAAAATAGTATTGCTGATTAATATTTCATTGCAGATATTCCAATTTTATATTCTCCATTTATCTTGTGTCATTTTATCCTTCAGCTCTTATAAATCATTCTGTTATAAATACTGATGTGCAAATGAGAACTCATCTGAGCACATGTTCTTCATTTATTTATGGCACACCTTTAGGAGAGAGTGTGTGGTGTATTTAGTAATTTATTATTTTCTCTAGAAACCACTAGGGCTTTCCACAGTGATTTCATCATTTTCTATTGTTATCCAAGAGGTCTGGAGTTTCCAGTTTTCCACAATCTTGACTTTTTTTTTTCTTTTTTCTTTTTTAAGGGTTTTTTGAAAAACAAAACTTGAAAATTATTTGTTCTCAGGACCCAAAAGAATGACCTTTGGAGAGACAAAGTTCACTCCTTTTATAATTTATGACACTGAACACATGAGATTTGTGGCATAAACTTTAGTCTGGGGTAGGATAAAACAAATAAAATTTTTAGGGGCAATATAAGTAATAGGAGATTAGCTGGAGAGTAGGGCTCATTGTTGACTTATCAGTCTGAATAATTTTCCATGCTGTGGGATGTACACAGTTTCCCTGTAGAAGGGTTCCTTGATCTGGGGTGATTCTGGAAGGGACAGAGTGGCATTAAACTGTAAGAGCTAGAGAAGATAGGAGGCTAGGCTGTGGACTCAACAGGCCTCTTAAGAAAAGTGACAAGCCTCATTGAGTGCTAAAAAGTGGGTTCAAACAGATCTTTCAAAAACATACAAACAAAATCCTGCAATAATTGTTTTCACTTTCCTTTTTTTTCTGCACAAATTTTTAAAGTAAAATTTATCTTTCAAAAACATACAAACCAAAACCTGCTATAATTGTTTTCACTTTCCTTTTTTTTTCTGCACAGAATTTTTAAAGTAAAATTTATCTCTCTGTGTGTGTGTTTATTTTGAAGAATATCTAAGTCTCCACTGCTCTTTCTAAATTCAAGAACATTAGATTATGTTTTTTTATTTTTATTTTTTACAGTTTTAACTGTTATATTTAGGTACAGAATCATTCTGAGTTAATTATTTACATAATCTCATGTAAAATCCAATATCACTCTTTTGCATGAAAATATGCAATTTTATCTCTATCTTATATGTGGTAAAGACTATTGTCTCTTGAATTAACCTGAGAACCTTGTCAAAAATAAATTTCCCAGAGCTGGGCCTGGTGATGCACTCCTATAATCCCAGTGGCTTGGGAGGTTGAAGCAGGAGGATCATGTGTTCAAAGCCAGGCTCAGCAACTTAGTGAGGCTCTAAGGAACTCAATTAGACCCTGTCTCTAAATGAAATATAAAAAAAGGCTGGGGATGTGGCTCAGTGGTTAAGTGCCCCTGGGTCCAATTCCTGGCACACACACACACACACACACACACACACACACACACAATTACCAGAGGTGTGTAGCTAATTTCTACACTACAATAACTATTTTCTTCCACTGATAAATTTCATTTTTTGTTTGTTTGTTTGTTTTTTAACCAGGGATTCTTTTTTTTTTTAACCCAGGGGCACTTAGCCACTGAGCCATATTGCAAGCAATTTTTACATTTTATTTTGAGACAGTGTCTTGATAAATTCCTTAGGACCTCAATATATTGCCGAGTCTGGTCTCAAACTTCAAATCAGTAGACTTTAAAGCAGATTACCCACCATGTGGGTGAGCCTCATTCTATCAGTTGAAGGCCCTAATGACAAGTGAATTTCATTTCTCTGGAGAACTTCACCTAATTGAGTCAGATATGTTCACATATAAAAGGGAACATTTGGGGCTGAAGTTCTAGATTTGTGGTGGAGCAATCATCTATCATGTTAGAAGCACTGGGTTTGATTCTCAGCTCCAAATATAAATAAAGGTTCAAGAAAATAAAGGTTCATCCAACACTCAAGAAAAAATTCTAAAAAAAGAGAACATTTGTAGTTTTAATAAACTTGGTTTTCTATTTTTCCATGTAAAAATAAATTAAAGATTTAATTTTTCATAATGAATTGCATATTCTTCCAGAAACTTTTCCACTTTTAACTTGGCTCTGTTACTTGAGCTTACTTTTTTCAATATGCAGGGTTTTTGTTGTTACTGTTATTATTATAACCACAAAAACTCAACTATCATGTTGGAAAAATTCACATGTTCCACAGATGGCATACCTATTTCTTGGCTCTTTCAAGTGGTTATGATTTCAAATGTAATATTCTCAACTCATTTTTTTTTTCTCCTCAGGCTCCAGAAGGGTAATAATTGCTAAGCAATGACATCAAGTTTGACAGCAGGTCATGGAATTGTAATTCTTTCTTCTCAGTGGTAAGAGTTCTGCCCATTCCAGTTCTTTTATTAAATAACTTTTTCTGAAAACACATCTGTCCAAATGCATTTTTATTATTTGTTAAAAAGAAATATAGCTGAATTCTGTACTGAGAAAAAGACATTTGGGGCCAGAGTTGTGGCTCAGTGGCAGAGGGCTTGCCTAGCATGCATGAGGCACTGAGGTGGATCCCTGGCACCACATAAAAATAAACAAATAAAATAAAGGTAGTGTGTCCATTACAACTAAAAATATTTAAAAATAAAATAATTTAAAAAATAAATAAAAAGACAATATGGAATTTGGCTCTGGATTACTTTCTAATGAATTACTTTTTTAATGGATTCACAGGGGTCTGTTCAGGCCACACAGACACACAGACACACACACACACACACACACAATGCATATTGAAAAATAGTTTGTATAAACTGTTGGGTTTTTTTGGTGTGTGTCTAGCATAGTTATACTGATATATTACATATACACATATGTACTTTAAGAATATTTAATATAAAATTGTCTTATAAAGTAGAAATATTCTAAATACTCCTTATTAATAATTCTATCTTCAGGAAGGTGCCGTGGTACAAGCCTGTAATTTATATTAAAAATGTTAATATAAATAAGCACAAATTGTGTGTGAGAATGATTCTTTTAGAAAAACTGAGAGAGGCATTCCTAGTGTAAAAAGCTGAAATTCTACCAGTATGGGAGAGGCTTATCAAGCAGGACCATAAGATCAAGTCCAGTCTAAGCAACTTAGTGAGATACTGTAAAAAATTTAAAACCTATAGGATATATAAAGGGAAGTATGATTATATATATATATATATATATATATATATATATATATATATATAAAGAATCCAACCATGCAACAGTAAAAAACAATGAACCTGAATTAAACTCTTAATCAAAATAGAAAAAAATATAAGAAATATAGAAAACAACTTACAAAGTAGAAGTGTAGTGAGTCTTCACTTCAAAATATTTATGATTATTAATGAATTATTGCAAAACACAAATCAAAAGAAAAAAAATACTAATAGAATTTAATCTAAAAGAAAAAACTGCCAAGTCAGTTCCAGCAGAGAGCATGGCAAGAAACCAAGCATGATCTGCTCTCAGAGGCCCTATTCATTTAAAGACAGATAATGCCTATACATCTCGTTCTTTTGCACATTTTTTTTATCAGTAAGATATGGTTTTAAATCATGAAAGTTCTCATCATCCTCCTGGACAAGCTTTGGTTGAATGAGCAAATTATATCCTTAAAACTTGCCTTTTAAAACAGAAACAAAAAAGGGATCTAGCCTCTCTCATATTAATGATGCTTTAAATATTGTTTTATTTACAGTTAATGTGATCATTATACAACACAAAATTAATGCTCAAAAATAGTCAACAGCCTTGAATAGACATTTTATTCCCAAACAGCCATTACCAAAAAAATATGTAATATATAGGATTCCACCAGACACAGCATGACAAGATCCTCTAATCACATGGGGAAAAGCATAGATTGCTATGCTTGTGACAACAGGTCCTGTTTGAACTCTAGCTCAATGCATGAGATGTAGCAATTATAAATAGATAACAGGGACTTCACAAGATGATTCCTAAGTTTTATTTAATCCTGGAAGAGGAGAGTCCCCCCAAACAAGAGGACAATGATTATTCACCTTGAAAGAGAATAACCATTAAAAAAGGACCCCAAGATATTATAATTGCAGTCACTTGGGGGAATATAAAATTGTTAACAGCCTCATCTCAATAGGTATTGGCTCAAATGGGGTTAGAATGTACTCTGGATTACTTAGTTACTTCTTTGATTGCTAAACTCACACAAAACTCAGTAAATGCTTTGATCTCAATAGCAATGTTGCTCAGTTTTTTGTACACCAGCTGTGGGAAATTTGGTACTGTGAGATCCTGGACTTCTACAACCCATTATAATATCTGTACTCACTTGTCTGTTACATACCTGCAAAAATGTCTCATGGTACCCTTTGTTGCCTTAGCGGACTGTGTTCTTACCATCCTCACAGTAATAGGCCACTATCCTGCTTAATGTATTCATAAAAGATCTATTCCCCTTGATAAAAACTGTGATGATTCAGTGAACCTTCTCTCTAAGGCAGAATATGTTGCTTTGACATTCTTCTTAGTGAGTATCCCTGGACTAGCTCTAGGGGCTTACAAAATAACTATGAAACTGGCCTATGCTATTATAAAAAGTATTTGTCATGCCTCCATAGCTATTAATATGCTTAATGAAGAACAAAAACAACACTGTCAAGCCATTCTTGACAATCAGGCTGCAATTGATTATGTGCTATTGTTGCATCAAAAAGGATGCCAGAAGTTTAATAACATGTGTTCCTTCAATTTAAGTGATAATAGTAATTTTATTTCAAAAGAGTTAGATTAACTTAAAGTATCTTTAATAAGGCCCAACAAGATGATGGAAGTTTAGATTTGTTGGACTGGCTAACTGTATGTTTACTAAATTTCATCTGGGTCAAAAAATATTCATAGGTAGATGTTTACTGATGTTGGCATTGTTATGTTGCACTTGCTGTTGTCTATGCCTGCCTATTTTTTGCCCCCACCATCATTAAGGAGAAAATTGATACTATTTTTTCAAAAGGCCTTTAAAAAATGGGGAGGGGGGGCTGTAGGTATTCTGACAATGGAAATAGACAGGAAAATGTGGAGGTGATGGTGACTGGCACCCTGAGCCCCACAATTGTACTGCTCAGCAGTTTCTCCCTGAAGCTACTAAGATAACTATACAGGTGCACTATCTAGTTTCAGTGGTAAAGTTCTTAGGGAGAAGGGACTCTGTGTTTGTATTAACTGTACCTTATTTTGCTTAGTTAGCACTTGGGATTGAGAAAATACTAGGTTAGAAATGTAGTCATGGTAACAGAAGCTATGTAATTTTGGAGTATACTACATGCTGCCATGAAGAGGAGGAGCCACTTTTTCTTTTTTCCTTTGCACTGTATGTCTGTGTGTCTCTTCTGTTTGATTCCTTATAGGTTTCTTCACAAGAAGATTTGTAACAGATCATTCTGGCCCTCACAATGATAGGTAAGTTTTGGTGGTTAATTTGAATAAACTGGGACATCACTTAAAAAAAAAGACTAAAAAGAATTTGAAAATGTGATAAACATAGGGCAGTATGTTTTCAATGATAACAAACAAAAGAAATAAACCTAAGCTTTCTGAAAAATCTTTTCTGCTGGATAACTACTCCATCAACATTTTTAAGTTTGGTTTCCTCCTGGACATTTGGGCCTCTTAACTGCTATGTGTAGGCTATAATAGTTTACATCACTGAATTATGCTAGGTACTACTTATCTAAACTGAAAGACGTATAACATACTGGAAAAAGAAAGAGATTAAAGAGTAAAATAATATCTATTAAAGAGTGAAATATCTGTGCTAAAAAATGCCCTGAAACTCATTCTTATAGAGAAGTTCCCAGAAGATATTCTGCAAGAGAAGTAAATTAAATAATAATTATTAATTTAAAATTCTAAAGGGAAATTATACTTACCCAGGAAGGCCAAGTTTCTGTAGTTCTCTAACATCACATCTGTATATAAGTTTTTCTGAGCAGGCTGAAGGTACTCCCACTCCTCTTCAGTGAAATCAATGGCTACATCCCTGAATGTTAACACTTCCTGAAATAAGAATATGTAAATAAATAACACATTGACCACATGAACATTTGCACAGTTTGTAATGTAACTGAAGTTGAAATGAGAGTTAAGATTATCATGTAGGTAGTGACTAATTACTAAGTTGTTTTTGAACATGATGACACTATTATCTACTTCTTCAGAAAAAGTAGTTTAAGTCCAAAAAAGTATATATACTCCACATTTATGAAATACAATATAAAACTCAGGCATTACCACAAAAATATATATTTTGTAATTTTTTATAGCATGAGCTAAATTGTACATATCATTCAGATGAAAAAAAAAAAAAACTATGGATATAAGAAAGGGAATCCTCAAATTTTAATTGTCCAACCATTAATTAGAGATTTACTAAGGTGTACAATCTTATTTATTATTTCTGTGATGGAGCTGGCTTTTCTGAATATGTAGTGATTTCTCTAATAATTTCGATACCAATGGCATAAGAAAAATTTTGAAATGTAACAAGGTAGACAGAACACTTAAAGGAAACATTCAATAGTAAATTTAAGTTCAAACATTTTATGGTATTTATGTGTGTCATTAATATAGAAAATATCAACAATGATCTTGTTTGAATTTACTTTTTTTTAAATTTTATCAATTTTTAATGTATGAAATAAAAATATAAATATGCAACAAAATTTGATAGATATATGTATTGTATGATGCATGTAATAAGATAAGCATATAGCTTTTCAAACAAATATAAGTTATTTTTTGTTTTATAAGTTCTTTTAGTTCTAACTGATAGTAAAATCAATTTTCATGAAATTATTCAAGCATGGGATATATCTTATTCTAATTAAATCCTATTCTTGTGGGTGACCATAAAAGTGGGATTCACTTAGATACTTTTACACATTTACATGTCTTTTATAGTCCTATCCCCTTCCCTTTTATTTATTTATTCATTTATTAATTTGGTTTACCATTGTGTAATCTACTGATCTTCTTTTCTTACCCCTCCCCCACTTTATGAGCTTTAGTTTTCACATATCAGCAAAAATGGTCAAACTTTGGTTTTAAAGGATTGGTGTGTTTTACTTAGCATAAAACATCCAGATCCATGCATTTCCTGGCAAATGTCAAACATTCATTCTTCTTTATGGCTGAGTAACATTCCATTGTATACATAAGCCACAATTTTTTTATCCATTCATTGTTGAATGGAACCTAGGTTAGTTTTATACCTAAGCTATTGTGAATTGTGTTGCTATAAACATTAATGTGGCTGTGTCAATGTAGTATGCTGATTTTATGTCCTTTGGGTATATACAGTGCAGTCAAAAAACTGGGTTAAGTGGTGATTTCATTCTTTGAACAATCTCCATACAGGTTATTATGTATCAATTACAATCTAATCTATCATTTAGACCTCGATGAGGCTGCAATAATTGAAATTTATCTAAACCTAAGGTTGAAAATAAAACACACAGACAAAAATTGGTAAGCCATAAAATGACTAATAATTCATTATCAAATCATCCATCCCAATAAAAAGTAAATTTTATAAAACTAAAAGTAAAGAAAATCTTAAGCAAAATGGCAAAATTAGAAGCTATTTAAGATGAACATAACACAGAGAGAATTACCAATATCAGTGGTGGTGCTTTTAAAAAGAAATGAACCAGGTCTGGTGATGGACAACTGTAGTTCCAGTGACTGAGGAGGATGGGCAGGAGGATCATAAATTTTAAGAAAGTTCAAGCAACTTTGTGAGGTACTTAGCAACTCAGCAAGACTCTGCCTCCAAATAAAATACACACACACACACACAAAAAAAAAAAAAAAAAAACTGAGGATGTGGCTCTGTGGTTAAAAACCCCTGGGCTCAATCTCCAGTTAAAAAAAAAATAGATACAATTGAAAAAGCTCTAGTAAATTTGAAAATTCAACAAATAAGAGTTATGTCCACTATATAGTAAATAATTGCACAATATGCATATATAATGATTTGTTACTTAATGGAAATACATTCTGTAAAATTTATCCTAAGAATATTCTGCAATTTTCTGAATCTCTGAGTGTAATTACAAGAATCTAAATGATATAGATTAGTACCATGGCTAAGATATTTGCTATAATTATTGTTGTACATGAAGTCTACTGCTGACCAAAATACCATGATGCCACATGATTGATGTTATGAAGTTAAGTCAATCAGTGTAGACCTCATAATAAAATAAATGGTGGAACTCCAGAAAACAACAACAACAACTACAACAAAACTCTTAATAAGTCTCTTGATATTTAGGCAGTGATACATACACAGACTCTGTCTAATAGAAGAAAAAGTAGGCCCTATTCTTTATCATGTGGAATTAGGCCTCAACTTCCTTAATAAGACTCCAATAGCACAGAATTAAAGCCAAGAATCAAAAAAATGGATGGAATCAAACTAAAAAGTTTCATTTCAAGAAAAGAAACAATCTGTGAGGTGAACAGAGAGTCTACATCCTGGGAGCAAATTTTTACACCTCATACATCAAATAGAGCACTAATCTCTAGAGTATATAAAGAACTCAAAAGCTAAGCACCAACAAAACAAATAACCCAATCAAATGGGCCAAGGACCTGAACAGACACAACTCATAAGAGAATATACAATCAATCAACAACTTTTTTTATATATCTGATTGGTTATTGTGCTCTCTTTTCAGGACCCAGTGAAGTTCTGGATCAGTTTCTAAGAAAGGGAGACATTAGCCAGAAGTATTCTCAACTCTCCTTTATAAGTCATCAAAAATGATTTTCTATGTTATTTTCTAAACATAGCTGAACATGGGGAATATAGGCTTGGAGCAGAGAACCTTTTTATTAGAAACACAATATAAAAAGAACACAAGAAAAAACATAATTATTTGCACCACCTTGAACTACAAGGGAAATGGAATCTGGAATTCAGAAAAGGAAGATTCAACCTTTTATACTTGGGAAGGTGGATGACATGGATGCCTTCTGTGAAAAGGTTATTACAAACTTTTGAAAGAAAATTTCTGTGAGTGGCAGATAATGGTTAAACAATTAGTATCTGCACAGTGTCTTCCAGGTGCTTTATCCAGCTGTGCACTACAGCACATACAGCATTATTCATCTTTTGTCCTCTAAAATTATTTCCATTATACAGATGAGAAAACATGGGTTTCTGGACACTAAAAGGCAATTCAGCAACACACAGAAAACTATCCAGAGACAGAACTGTATAAAATTTTTTCAAAGTCCCTCAAAAGGCTCATTTGCTCCTGACACAGGAATGTCAGTCTGGAGAAATATTTTTTTTCTTTTCATTTTGAAGACAGTGCCTTGAGAAGACATTTAAGGGGTGACACAAATACTTTTTTTTTTCCTTATATGTTAGGAAAGTCTCAGAAACAGAGTTCTCAAGACAGATTTCATAGAAGGGTAAATGCCTGGAGATTACAGGATGAAAACAACACATCAGAGGCACTGAGTGACTCAGTAAGAAAATAAATCTAAAAGACTCATTAGAAATTGAAAACATCAACAACAAAAAAGTAACTATTTCTAAAAATAAATATGTTCATTAGTTGCTATCTCCAAAACATATCATTAAGTAAAAAAAATAAATTGTTTATGAAACTAAAGGATTTGCCAAATCTTATTCTATATGATTTTATATAAAACTCCAAAATCTATATAATAAAATTTATGATTTATTGCCAAAAATATAAAAAAAAAATTCTTTAAGGAGTGGATATTTAGTAAATATGTCATTTAAAAATTTACCTCTTGATTTTGAGGAAATTAATTCATTTTTCTGTAGCCATAATTTAGAGAGATATTCTTTCTTTAATTTTTCCATCATACTTTCCAAAGATAAGCCCTAGAATCCACTTGAAATAACCTACACTTATATTGACATAAGAAATATATAATACATGATGAGGAAAGAAAAAAGGCAATTTTTAAAACTAGTCAAAACTTTTTTTTTTTTTTTTTTAAATCAAACTCTAGCTGCATTTTTGGATCCATTTTGTCATCTTTTAAGCCAGAAGTCACTAAAGAAATAAAGGCCAAAAGTTTGAACTGCAAATTTATACATGAGATATATTTATTAAAAATAAAAAAAATCAAAATGTTTAGAAATTAAAGAAATGCAAAATAAAAACCCATAATGAACAAAATTAAGTAATATCAATGAAGATATAAAACAAATGAATACTCATAAACTCAAAATGAGTTTAAATTAGTATGTATTGGTGGAAAATATTTTGCTATTGAAGATACATGATACTCCCCATCACAGAGACTTACTAAAATTAGAATATATGTGACCATGATAATATGTGAGTACACAAAGGTACTCATTCAAACACTTGAAGCCAAGGGGGATTGCTCAATATTATATACATCTTGGAAGAGATAAATAATAATCTGTGGGAAAAAAATGGTCACTAGGGCCAGTTACATTTTTGGTCATAGAATATCCAATTTTAAAAAAGCATAAAAAAACTATGTATAACTTTTATATAGGTGCCTTATGCATGTGGTATTTCACATGTGTACAATTTCAGAAACAAAATATGTAGAACCTATGAGAAAATAAAAATCATGAGAAACACATAAAAGACTGAATTATATATCTCATGTATAGATGATAAAACTCATCATTATAAATGTGATAATTTTCCCCCAAATTAACAAACAATATATATCTCATCAAAATTTCTATGTACAAATATGAATATATCAGTGAAGTCTACTTTTATGATTATTCTATATAGGAATAATTTTTAAAAACTATAAATAAATACAGAATAGAAAAAAGTAGGAGAATAGGGAAAGGGGAACTACTGGATACTGAAGGGGAGCAAATTATATTCCATGTTTTATGCTATGTCAAAATAAACCTGACTATTAAATAAAACAATAATGCAATAATTAAAAAATCCATAAGCTTTACTTTAAATGAAATAATGAATCAAAGCATAAATTTTTAAATTTCATCTACAAAATTATATGTAAATTTAGCCAAGAAACTTTTCAATTATAAGAGCAAAAAAATGTACTTATCATGACCTGACATTCATATATATTGTGAAATTATAATATTAAAGTAATCATCAAGAAATTTCAATATAAATAAAATCCATATATGAATCCATATGTATGTAAAAATTGTATGCTTTATTGCAATAGCAAAGTCTAGATAAATCAAACTATAACAAGGATAATCTCAGCAACTTAACTAGGAACTGTCTCAAAATAAATATAAACCTACCAAGGATATGGCTCAGTAGGAAAGTATCCCTTTGATCAACTAACTTTAACAACAAAATAATAATAATAATAATAATAATAATAATAATAATAATAATAGAATAAAGTAAAAATAAAAGAAAGTCAAAATAAAAATTAGCTAGCTCAAGAGGAAATTAGAAATTACATTTTTGGTTATAGTATATCAAATTTAAAGAAGAGCATAAAAAAATGTATAATAAAAAACCCAAAAACCACAGCTCCTCTTCTGCAGGAAAATGGCTGTGGAGATTTGATTTTGATAATGAAAAATCAGCCTCTACCTCAGAGCAAAGCCTGTCCAAGGAAGGGACATGACCTTTGTCCTTGGAAAGACTCACAGAGCACTCCTAGGCACATTCCCACCCTGCTAAGTGGTTTATCTACAAATAACAGGAAAGATCTGCTGTGCCAGGTGTCCCTGACTCAGTCAGGCTAGGTGGGAATCCATAGCAGCCCCCTAGCAGCCACCAATCAGCATGAGACAGGGAAATACCTGGGATGCCAGATGACCCTCCCAGTAGTTTATGGTGGTTGATAACATGTTGGGAAACCATGTAGTTCAGCATGAACACCCCTCTTGACTTAAACCAATCAGTTCAAATGAATACCCCTTTTGTACTGAGCAATCACCCTTACCCAACTTGTTCCCACAAGTGAATGTGCTAATCAATGTTAATAGTTGTTTGATTTTTCAGCAGTATGGAATGATTTGCTGTGTGATGTTATGATGCATAGAGTATCCCAAAAAACCTATAAAATCTCACTGAACAAAGGACTGAGACTCACTCCCTGGGACCTCTGCATGGGAAACAGTTTTGAGTCCAGGCTCAAGCTTGCAATAAAGACTCTTGTGTGCTTGCATTGGATTCAGCTCCTAGGTCTATTAGAGTCCCAGGCATTATACCAGCACAGAACTGTATTAAATCCATCCTAACATTTGAAAGTCTCTTTTGCTACTTGTATAATGGATGTTTGTCAGGAGAAATATCATTTCTTATCCATTTTAAAGAGAGAGCCTAGAAAAAATATCCCAGGAGTTTCCTTTGACTTGAGAGACTATTCTTCTTCTTCTTTCACATTAAGGGAATTCTTTAGTAACAAAGCTATGCCAACCCAGGTTTCTCATTTGGGCAAATGCTTGAAGACTTATGCATGCAAGAAAGCACAATAAAGGGTCCAAAATCTAAGTATGACTCAGGTAAGAAAGAAAGAAAGAAAAAAAAAATATATATATATATATACACACACACACACACACACACACACGTAAATGGCTGATAAATCACTGAAAGGTAACTCAAGCTTGTCAGTTGCAAAACTGGAAAAAATAAAATAAAATTGTATGATTTTATTTGCCACATGGACAAGAGATTGCCCCCCAAAAAATAATTCTATAAATGCCAACACCCAGAAAACTCTTGCCCACAGAGAAGCAACTACAACCAAAGATTTTATGTGGCAATATAATAAAACCTCCCAAGGTGTCCTTTGGAGTGTCTGACTTGTCAAATCCTCCTGGAAGGATGTGGAGAGTAAGTCCAACATTTTTCCTAAGCTTTGTCATTTAAAATCCCATGCCTCAGCCTGAGTAAAGAAACACAAAAGAAGGGCTGGGGAAGTGGCTCAAGCCTTAGCATGCTTGCCTGGCATGCCTGGGGCCCAGGTTCGATTCTCAGCACCACATACAAACAAAAATGTTGAGTCTGCCGAAAACTGAAAAATAAATATTGAAATTCTCTCTCTAAAAAAAAAAAAAAAATTGCAGTTGAGTGGCATCTGATCCCCCAACCTAAATGGTCAGCTGCAATTTTCTTTTGTGCAATAAGCCCCACATAATTTCCTATTTATTTTTCAGCCCAATACTAATTCGTCATAATTAATTATTGATGATAAGGAATGAATTGTATGAAATTAATTATTCATATTTTCTGCATTCTTTTTCCCTTTATTTTTTAGAAAAACTAACAGAACAGAATTTCGAAATACAAATAATACATATAAATAAATATTTAAATAAATGTATAAATGAAATATAACATTAAATAGTTTTTTTGTTGTTGTTTTGTTTTATTCTGTTTTTGCCTAGGTAATCATCCTGTACATATTCCCCTTTAAGCACATTTCTGGGAACAAAATGTCAGAAATAAGACATGGATCCTACCTTGCTACACAGAGAAATTGTTATGCTCGAATTCGGGACCCCCAAAGGCCACCAGAGACCCAAGATCAATGTAAGCAGCAAAGAGGTGTTTATTGCGAGCTAGCTCGGTCCTCTAGGCACACACAGCAACTAGTGACACTGAGAGGCCCCAAGCCCAGGGTTTGCAGCATTTTTATACATTCTTTGGAGAGGGCAGGGACTTCACATACATCATAGCCTCTTTTAGCAAATCATCACACACCACGGGAAAATCAAATAACAACTCTAAAACATGATTAGCACATTCACTGGCGGGAACAAGTTGGGTAGGGGTGATTGGTCAGTACAAAAGGGGTATTCCTTTGAACTGATTGGTTTAAGCCAAGAGGGGTGTATGTGCTGAACTACATGGTTTCCCAACAGGTTATCAATTACCATAAACTACTGGGAGGGTTATCTGGCATCCCAGGTATTTCCATGTCTCATGCTGAATGGTGGCTGCTAGGGGGCTGCTATGGATCCCCACCTAGCCTGACTAAGTCAGGGACACCTGGTGCAGCAGATCTCTCCTGTTATTTGTAGATAAACAACTTAGCAGGGTGAGAATGTGCTTAGGAGTGCTCTGTGGGTTTTTCCAAGGACTAAGGTCATGTCCCTTCCTTGGACAGGCTTTGCTCTGAGGTAGAGGCTGGTTTTTCATAATTAAGGAAGACACTAGGAGTGTGGCATAAAATTTGGCATAGAGACATGAAATAAGCAGAGAACATCATAGAATATTATACCTAAATGCTAAGCAACAAATTCATAGTCTATAAGTATATAAAGAGACAAGTAATCATATCAAAATTTATGTCAGTTGCTGCTATTATACCAGAGATACAGATATTAAGAGATGGTTTTATGCAGAATTTTGTTTGTTTAAAAAGGGAAAGATCAAATGATTTAAACATGAGCCATTAATATTTTTCTGCCTTCAGTGCACTTTTAGCAGATATATAAATTGGAATTAATCCCAACCAGTAAAATGGAGAAATAGTGCAAAGATTATCCACTATGAGTAAAACTACATAAACAATAGGACCAAAACTTCAATTCCTGTCCAAGTGTTTATTCCTGACAAAAAGACTACCTTTTTGGAATGATTGCTAAAGATATGATTTTTTTGTAATAAACATTTTTGTGATTTTGTTGCACATCACCTGAAATATTTATGCTGTACATTTTCTCTTTTGTGCAAAATATATACCTGAGAGAGACTCAAGTCTTTGCTGACTCCTTTGCAAATACTCTTGTCTTCCTCCCAGCACATGTTCCATTTACCTATTTTACCACCTATATTCTGTAAGAAAAATTTCTAACTCCTAAATTCCCTTGATATTTGAACTATCTTTTAATTTTTAATATTATATCATTTTTATAATAAATACAGTGCTTCAGTGAAGTATGGCCATTATTATGCACCTGGTTCATTTATACAGGTTTTTTGTTTTGTTCTTGGTTTTATTGACAGTGAAGTTAAAATAGGTTAATGTTGAACCAGGACACAAAGAAGAGAAAACCAACTCCAATTTTAAATTAAAATTTAAGCAAGATTGTATTGTGTACACTAAAGCTGGCCAGGACTGTCTCTTCAAAAAACCCCATGCTAGAGATCATCCCCCTTGATCTCCAGGAAAAAAATTTTACAACACAAAAAGTTACAAAGAGCAGGTGTCTCTTGGGTACTTATAGCTAACAATATTTTGACAAGCATAATACAAAGGCAGATGGCAGGTTAATGATCTACATGGCTTAACATTTCAAGGTAGAAAATAAATTCTGCTCCCCACATCAGAGTTTATGAGTTGCCACTGAGATTTTAGAGAGTTGTTATTTGATCAGGGGAAACAAGGATTTATGAGGCACCACTAAGGTTTTAGAGAGGGTTGATATCTGGTCAGAGAAAGCCAGGCATGGGTGAGTTAAAGACACAGGTAGGAATTCCAAGCAAGTTCAAAACATAAAAATATGATCAGGACAAAGAGAAATTCTAGTTTTCTTACAGAAAACAGAAATAATCTTTTTATAACTTTCTGACAAGGTGATTCCCAAACTTAAACTGGAATTAGGCTGGGTTCATCATTAATACTGTACAGAGTCAAAAGATTGGTTTAAAATTCCAGGCATTTTAAATATGTTTTATATTATGTCATTGAAATATTTATACCAATGCTGACAGCACCAGGTGAAAAGATTAAAAATTGGAAAATAATTTTCTATACAATACTAAAAATAAAATTGGTTTCTTTTTACTCCTTAAAAGTCCTTTAACACACTTGATGTTACCAATATTTGTTGTATATATTCTATCTAGTTTTAATGTTAAGGCTTACATTTACTTTTGTTTGAAATGGAAACTATGTTAAATTTGATTTCTTCAAATGGTGAACCTAAAGATTTGATTAGATTTTCCAGCAGAAGTTTACATGAAACACTTGTGATATGTTAAGGCAGACCTTATAATACAGATGCTTGTTAATGTGAATACTTTTGTTTTCCTAAAGTAAGTAAAGTTTTGTATGGTAAAACAACAAAATTATCAAGAAAATTCAGATACAAATTGAATTTTAAAGTTGAAATATAGAGTCTGCAGTCACACTTTGTTTGACTCACCTACAGACAATATTTTCCAAAACAAATATTTGGCAAAGTTCTGCTAAATTATATATATATATATAATTAAAACTCAATGATAAAGAGACATAACCCATTTTCTAGAGGTGGACAAAAATTTTGAAAATGGTACACAAATGACGATATACAAAACACCAGTAAGAATGAAGCCAGATATACAGATAAGTAGTTAGTGTAGTTAGGTAAATCGGGTCTAATATCAAGTAAGATAAATAAAATGGAGGCCACTATTGAGAATGGAGTCCAGGAAACCAGAGCAATACTTGAGGAAATTGAAATGTTAATGTCCCCAAGGCCTGGTACCCATTCTAAGGAACTATTAATGAAACAGCTCCCAGCAAACAGGGAAATGCTGATCAAAGCTGCCCCAGGCCCTTCCTGCCCAGATTACCAGGGAAGCAAGGACTCATCACCAGTAAACAGTGGTAACAAGAAAGAAACCAGTCATCAGATAAATTTGAATTGGAATCTTAAAGATATATTGTTACATATCTATTAGATTGGTTACAATACAAAAAGCTAATAACCCCTCATATGGGCAAGATTGTGGAGGAACTGGAAATCCCCTGTGGTATTTCTAATTAAATAAAATGGACCCAAAATTTTGGGAAAAAAAACTTATAATTTTCATTTTTTGTTTCTGAAATTAAACATTGACACCAAATCAGAGTCTCAACAATTTCCACACTGATGTTTTACCCAATGGAAGTGAAGAAATAGGTCACAAAAGTAGCATTTAGTAACATTTTATTCATAATAGCTCAAATTTGTAGTTTGGAATCTACAAATAGAAAAATAGCCACACTTTGAAAAAATTTACTTATACATTGAATAGTATTCAGTGAAGTTTTTTAATGCATTACTGGTAGACGTACTGAAAGGGTAAAGTTTCTAAGCAGCAAAGCCTGAGTTAAAATGTAAAGGCCCAGGCATTCTAAACCTGCTTCTAAACTGCAAAGCATGGGTTAAATTCCTGAGGCAGTTAAGACAATGCCCTACTGGCCATTTAGTTGATTTATATCCTAAGATCCTGTGCAGTCCAGCACGTACACACCTCAGGGCCTAAACCAATCAGTTTAAATGTAACCCCCTCCTTAGGAATGACCTATCACTCCAGCCAGCCCTGTTCCCGCCAATGTATGTACTAATCAAGTCTAACAATTGTTGTTTGACTTTCCCGCGGTGTATGGTGATTTCTTAAAGGAGACTGTGATGTATGTAAAGTCCCCGCCCTCCCCAAAAAATGTGTACTTAAGCATTGTTCAACCCTGGCTCTGGGCTCTGGGCTGTTCTCCCTTCTCAAGTGGGCATGGAGCCCCAGCATGCTGGAAACTCAATAAACCCCCTCCTGCTTATTGCATAAAGTAAGTCAGTCTCTTGGTGGTCTCTTCCTCCGACGCTTCACCGGACCCTTACCTGAAGTAATAATAATAAAACAGGATAACTAAAATTTATCTTATATAAAAATACATAAACTCTGGTGTGTTTTATATAAAATTCTAGCACAAACAAATTATCAGTTGAGAAAATATGAAAATAGTGATTGTTTCTGGAGTGATGGAGTTGAAATTGACTAGTGTAAGAAATTTGGGGGTTCTGGATGCTTATAAGGCATGAAAATACAATCATGGGACAGAGTTTCATAAGAAACTGTGTTCCACTGGGTGTGGTGGTGCATGCCTGTAATCCTAGCAACTTTGGTGAATGTGGCAGAAGGATCAAGTATTTGATACCAGATTCAGCAAATCAGTAAAGTTGTAAGCAACCAACAGGGATCATGTAAAAAAAAAAAAAAAAAAAAAAAAGAGCTGAGGATGTGGCTTAGTGGTTAACCATGCCCTTGTGTTCAATTCTTAAAGGACACCCCTCACAGCCTGAAATTGTCCAGAGAATTATGACAAAGAGCCATTATCCAGAAGGTGAGAATTTCAAGTGAACTCTGCTCCGTCCACGGCCGTCACACCCGTGTAGCAAGATGCCGCTGAGGTGGAAAAACGGCGCAGGATTGGGGTTAGTGCTCTTCGGAGCGAAGCCCCAGGCACTTCCCTTTCAATCTGCATGTTATATGCATCAAAAGGCTCGATCTTGCTATTCCTCTTGGTGGCTTTGGGCTATGGTGTTTATTCTATGTATGTTTTGTGGTCTTCTTGTATCTTTTCAACAGATCATTTTGCCTAATGTCCGAAATACTCAAAATGAAACTAAAACAGCAACTAATGTGTCACATATGATTACTTTACGGAAACTCCTGGATTTTGCCCCTCCTGTGATGCAAGCTTGGATTACTGTGGTAGAAAAAGGAACTGAAGGAAAATCTTTGGGACAATTCCTGGATGCAGTTGAACAAGCAGAGTTATTCATAGATGTGGATGACACAGACCCCATTAAGGCTAAAATAGAAATGCTCAGGGGAAATCCTCACAGTAAGCCTAACAGTTCTACAGAAAAACAGCTCAGACGTTTGGCAATTCCCACACGTTGGATAGATGGGAAATGGTTACAATATAAATTGAAAGGAGGTTGGTGGACTCCCCCTAGACGTCCAGGGCCTAATCATTACCTACACCCCCTTCCTTATACGGGATGGTATGATGCACAGGGTCGTCGGTGGGTTAATTATGAGGGCCAAAGACGGGAATGGCATTCTCTCCCTTGGTCAGAAAGATTGGCACGTACTCGTAAACCCTGGTGTTTACAAAGTGAACAAGAAAGAAAGGAATTAATTGAAATGCTAGAACCTGGCATCTCTTGGCAAATCAGGGAAGCAGAGAGACAATTAGAAAGAGGACGGTATGGTTGGTTACATGCTCAGGACATTAAATATTGGACAGTGGTAAAAGAATATTATATGAAAATGCTAGAAGGAAAAATAGCTATAGAAGACCACCCAGGGCTGTGGTAAAACACCAAATACTTAACAATAGGCCTGTGAAAGGAAGTTCAAACAAACATGTGGGTAATGGTGTGAGACTAAGTTCACGGAAAGTTATGTTCTGGCCCCTGCTTAAAAAACCACATTGTTATACCAAGAACAGCTCACTATGTAACAATGTCTCTGTACTTTTGCTTTACAAGATTGTATAATCTGCAGATGTCTGGTGATGTAAACCCATGCTAAATTTCCTTGATTGCATCTCTATATAAACCATGCACAAATCTCAATAAAATTACAGCAGCATAGTCTCTTCATTGAGTGTGTCTGTCTGTCATTTCCTCGCCGATTCCTGACTTCTCCTAGAGCCTTCTCCCTGGTTCTCCCGTGGTCGGTGGTCTCCGGTGGGCCAGTCTGCGGCAGGTGGCGCCCGAACAGGGACTTGAAGGACAGGTAATCCCCTTTTTCCTTTTTCTTAGAAGTCAGGTCCGGTTCTTACCAGGGAACTGCAGTCCCGCCAGTAAAGGATCACTGGTTAAGTGTAAGCAATCTCAGGAACCATGGGGCAGTCCATGACTAAGAATGAAAAAATGTTGGTCACTATGTTACAAAGAACTTTGATGAAGTCCGGGTTCTCAGTGTCATCCAAAACTCTTGTTCAATTTATGTTGTTTGTGAAAAAGGTCAGCCCTTGGTTTGTGGAGGATGGAACATTAACTATAGATGATTGGAAACGTGTGGGCAAAGAAATGCGCCGATATGTACAACAGAATGGAGAAAAAACTCTCCCTGAGCAAGGCTTCAGTATTTGGTTACAAATGAGGGAAATTTTGTCGGAAACTACTCCATTTGAAGGGTTGGTAAGAGAAACCGCCTCTGAAACAAATTCACCCATATATGATGAGGTATATGATTTGGATGATGGGACGCCTGAAGAAAGTCAGCCAATTAAACCCTCTGCTCCTAAGGTTACTTATGTTTTACCAGAATTTGAAGGAGTAGGATTCGAGGATGATAATGAGGGCGTTAATGATGATTGGGGACTTGATGATCAAATAGCAGAAAGAGAATGGGAGGATGACTTTAGAGATCATAGACATGGTGATAATAAGGTACCCTTAAGAACTGTTCCAAGAAAGGCTACCCGTGGGAGAACCCCTTTGCCCCCAGTAGGATTTAAAGGGGCTCTCCATGAAGCTAAAAAGATGGGGGATGTCTCTTTTATGGCATTCCCAGTAGCAGAAGGATTTGATGATGAAGAGCCCATATGGGAACCTATGCCTTTAAAAACTTTAAAAGAACTGCAAAGTGCTGTAAAAATATCGGGCTCCTCTGCACCATATACTTTACAAGTTCTTGATATGGTGGCCAGTCACTGGCTTACTCCTTATGATTGGCAGCAAACGGCAAAAGCCACTCTTCCTCCGGGAGATTATATTCTCTGGAGGACAGATTATGAAGATAGATGTAAAGAATCAGTTATGCAGAGTTTTAAAAGGCGAGCTCCTAAACCAACTATGGCTATGATGCTTGGCACTGATGAATATGCTACTCCGCAGGCTCAAACTAAAATTCCTAAAGATGTTTTGCGTCTTATTACTGATAATGCTGTTTCAGCTTGGCGCAAACTCCCTCCTCCGGGATCCAAGGGTGGTACCTTAGCAGGTATAAGACAAGGTATGGAAGAATCATACCCAGAATTTATTTCTAGACTTGAAGAGGCAATCACAAGAATGATGCCTCCGTCTGAAGGAACAGATATTTTAATAAAACAACTGGCTTGGGAAAATGCTAATCAATTATGTCAGGATTTAATTCGGCCAATTAGAAAAACAGGAACCTTGCAGGACTTCATCAGAGCGTGCATGGATGCCTCACCAGCTGTCATTCAAGGAATGGCATATGCTGCAGCAATGAAAGGACAAAAGTTTAGCGCCTATGTTAAGAAAACTTATGGGGGAGGGAATAATAACACTCCCAACTGTTTCCAATGTGGAAAAACAGGGCATATAAAAAAGAATTGTCCTGCGTCATCCGGAATCCCAACAAAAGGGGGTCCCGGAATATGTCCTAGATGTAAGAAAGGAAAACATTGGAAAAATGAATGTAAGTCTAAATTTCATAAGGATGGGACTCCTTTAGGGAAAGGATCTAAGAAAGAAAAGGAGGAAAGTGAGGATGAAGACTCAAAAAACTAAGTGAGGGGCATGCTCCCAGCCCGACAACCAAGGGAGAAAAAGGAAGCATTAAACAAGAATCAAATTTAAGCCCCTTGGCTCCAGAATTTACTATTCATCATCTGCCCAGGGCAACTCCAGGAAGTGCAGGATTAGATCTTGCCAGTGCACAAGATATGATTATTTCTAAATGGGATGGTATCACTCTGGTACCTACGCAAACTAAAGGACAACTTCTACCTCAAACGGTAGGATTAGTTATAGGCAGAAGTTCTAATTATAAGAAAAACTTTGAAGTAATACCTGGAGTGATCGACTCAGATACTAAAGCTGACATTAAAATTATGGTGAGACCCCTATCTGAAACAGTACAGATTTATAAGGGACAAAGGATAGCTCAGTTAATACTCTTGCCTTACATTAATTTGCCTAACATGGTCTTACGAGACTTTCGAGGTGAAGGACAATTTGGCTCTTCAGAAGGGGCATTTTGGGTGCAAAATCTCCAAGATAGACCCTTCAAAGACATTTACCTCAATGGAAAAAGATTTACAGGTTTGTTAGATACAGGAGCTGACAGGACCTGTATAGCAGGAGTAGAATGGCCAAACGCTTGGCCGATTCATAAAACAGGGTCATCTCTTTTAGGTTTAGGCATGGCTTCTGGGGTGACTCAAAGTTCTATGTATCTCAAATGGACGAGCGAAGGAAAGGAAGGATATATTCAGCCATACATTATCCCTTCACTTCCTTTTACCTTATGGGGTCGTGATATTCTTGATTCCATGAATGTAAAATTAGTCACTGCTGACCACATTTGTCAGCCTTTTTCATAGGGGCCACTGAAGAATTATATGCTGATAAGATAGAATGGTTAACTAATGAGCCTGTATGGGTAAATCAGTGGCCCCTAAATGAAGAAAAAATACAGGCGTTAGAAATCCTAGTACTAGAACAATTGGAAAAAGGACATATCATAGAATCTCATAGTCCTTGGAACACGCCGGTGTTTGTTATTAAAAAGAAATCTGGAAAATGGAGATTGCTACAAGACCTTAGAGCCATCAATGCAGTAATGAAAGATATGGGACCTCTTCAACCAGGTTTGCCTTCTCCTGTGGCAGTACCGGAAGGATGGAATATTATAGTTATAGATTTACAAGATTGTTTCTTTACAATAAAATTACACCCTGAGGATTCTGAATATTTTGCATTTAGTGTGCCATCAATAAATTTTAAACGACCTTTTCGAAGGTATCAGTGGGTCACTTTACCTCAGGGTATGAAGAATAGCCCTACATTGTGTCAACAATTTGTAGATAAAGCTTTACAACAAGTCAGATACCAATTCCCTCAAGCATACATAATCCATTATATGGATGACATATTATTAGCATTACCCTCATATCAGGAAGTAGAGAAATTGCTAACTTTTGCAGTCAAACAGTTAACCAGGTTTGGACTTGTTATTGCACCAGAAAAAATACAAAGAAATAAACCATTAAATTATTTAGGTCAATCTATTCATAATGATTTTATTTCCTCTCAAAAAGTTACCTTAAGAAAAGATAAATTAAAAACATTAAATGATTTTCAAAAACTATTAGGGGACATTAACTGGATTAGACCTTATTTAAAAATCACCACAGGAACTCTTAGTCCTTTGTTCTCATTGCTTCATGGTGATTCACATCCAAAATCCCCACGACAATTAACTCCAGAGGCACTTAAAGCCTTAAAAATAGTAGAAACAGCCTTAACTGAAGCTAAGGTAAAACAAGTAAATTATAATCAAAAATGGTCTCTTCTAATTTTACCTACTCCATATACACCAACTGCTTGCCTATGGCAAAATGGAATTTTGGAATGGTTACATTTGCCTCATACTCAATCTAAAATGTTGGCAGATTATCCTTACATGTGTGCTTTATTAATAGGGAAAGGTAGAATCAGATCAAGAGAATTATTTGGACAAGAGCCTCATACAGTTATTACACCCTATAAAAGAAATCAAGTTGATTACTTATTCCAAACTCATGAGGATTGGGCAATAGCTTTCCAGGGATATACAGGACAAGTTCTCTATCATTTTCCAAAGCATCCTATAATAAAATTTGTAAAAAATACAGAATTTATATTTCCAATTTGGTTTTCACCTCAACCGCTTGCTTGCCCTCTCACCATTTTTACTGATGGTTCTTCCTCAGGAAGAGCTGCGGTTTACACTCATGAAGGTGTAACCTTTACAGAGATAGAAAATAAAACTTCTGCTCAGCAAGCAGAAATTAAAGCAGTCATTTTGGCCTTTCAGAAGTTTCCACATGAATTTAATTTATACTCAGATTCAAAGTATGTGGTATCTTTATTTCCCTTTATTGAAACAGCTCTGCTATCAGGGAAATCGCCAATTTTGCCCTTACTTAAAAATTTACAGATCTTAATTCAACAAAGAACTCACAAATATTTTATAGGCCATATAAGAGGTCATTCTAATTTACCAGGCCCTTTAACCCATGGCAATGCCATGGCAGATTTATTAACACAACAAGTAATTGGTAATGTTCAGGAAGCCACTAAAAGTCATGCATTACATCATCAAAATGCTTTGGCTCTTAGAAAAATGTTTCAATTAACACGAGAACAGGCACGTAACATTGTTCGTCAGTGCGGAGCCTGTCCTCCAGTTCCTCAAGTCCCAAAAATGGGGGTTAATCCCAGAGGTTTAAAACCTAACGCATTATGGCAAATGGATGTCACCCATCTTTCTTCCTTTGGAAGACTGGGGTTTATACATGTTACTATAGACACTTTTTCACATTTCATATTTGCCTCAGCTAGGACTGGAGAAGCAGTAAAGGATGTTATACAGCATCTCATTTTATGTTTTTCAACCATGGGTATTCCCTCACATATTAAAACAGACAATGGGCCGGCATACACATCAAAAGCTTTCCAGCATTTCTGCGCACAATGGCATATAGTGCATACTACGGGAATCCCTTACAATCCCCAGGGACAAGCAATTATTGAAAGGGCTCATCAAACACTTAAGACACAAATTGAGAGATTACAAAAAGCAAATTCTTATTTTTCCCCTCATCATCTCTTAGGACATAGCCTGTTCGTATTAAATCATTTAAACATTAATGAAAAGGGATTAACTCCAGCTTTACGGCATTGGGATACTCTTCCTTCTTCAGCCGTGGTAAGGGTCTTGTGGAAAGATCTCCTTTCCGGACAATGGAAAGGTCCAGATATCTTAATCACCTCGGGACGAGGGTATGCTTGTGTCTTTCCACAGGATGCCGAATCTCCCATTTGGATCCCAGACAGACTCATCAGACCAGCCGCACCGGCAGAACAAAAACAAAAAGTGGAAGCTCCGTCGACAACAGAAAAAATTGACGTGGCAAATGAAAAAAAATGAAACTGAGCTCGAAAATGCAGCCGGCGATAACGTGGACCAAAGTCAAAGCTCTAACTAAGCAGACAAAACAACTTTTACTCAATCAAGGAAAACCCCTAACTATGGAAATGTACTTTTTGGCATTTTTAGCAATAATTTCTGCCCCACCCCCAGTAGAAGGTGTGGCTTTCTGGGCTTATGTTCCTAATCCTCCTATTCTGCAGCCCGTGGGTTGGCTAGATCCTGAGCCGATCAGAATTTTGACCAATGATACTGATCGTCTCGGGGGATTTCAAGATTCTAATGCACGCTCCTCCTCTTCCTCTTTAATAAATTTTGAAGGACGTGCTGACTCCTTACCAATCTGCATTGCCATTCAAGGAAAAACTCCTGAAGGCTGTGTATCTACTTCTTATAGAACCTTCCTTACTGACGGGCCAGATAAGGTTAGTGCTAGCCATCGGTGGGTCTGGGAAACTCAAATGTTAACTCTTGGAGACAGCAACTATAAAGATAATCATACTTCTGTCTCCCATGTGCCCATTACTTTATGTATTCAAAAATATAGAGATCAGAATCAATTTTGGGACTCTGCCATTAATCGATTCCCTGCTTGGCTTCAATGTGGTTTCGCCAATGCAGCTTCTTGGTATCATCCTAAGGGATATGATTTAAAAATATGGGATTATTCTAACTCTAATTTTCAAGCCAATGTTTATGAAAATTATATAAATTCTCATAAAGATAAATTTAATCAGTATACATTTGTTTCTAGTGGAGAGCCACTACGTCGATGGTTCTCTGTGGGGTTTGTTACTCCGATATGGTATGTGTATAATGAAAATATTACTCACTCTTTTCCAGATCTATTTAGATTAATTGCAGCTTCTAATATGTTATTAGAAAAGAGACCTAATCATACTCATAGTGACGCAATTGGTCTTAAGGCTTGTATTTCTTATCCTTTTGCGCTACTTTTAGCCCAATCATCCTTTGTTAATATTACTAAACAAGGTAATTCTTATTCCATTGTTTGCAATTTTTGTAAGTTAACTAATTGTATCACATCTGCTGAACCTAAAGATTTGGGCACTATGATCATTGTTAAAAGACCTCCTTATGTTATGTTACCTGTCGAATTGGGAGACGATCCGTGGTATGATAATTCTGCTATGCAAGTGCTTTCAATTTTAAACGATCTTATCAGGCCTAAAAGATTCGTGGCAGCCTTAATATTAGGCATCACAGCACTCATTTCTATCATAACAACTTTCGCAGTAGCAACCACAGCCTTAGTACAGGAGATCCATACTGCTCATTATGTTAATGCTTTAAACAAAAATGTAACTGCAGCTTTGCTTGAACAAGCAGCCATTGATCGTAAGCTTGAAGCAAAAATCAATGTTTTAGAAGAAGTAGTCATTGCTTTAGGTCAGGACATTTCTAATCTTAAAACCACCCTATCCACCAGATGTCATGATAGTTTCAAGTCAATATGCGTGACTCCTTTACCCTACAATAGGTCACAATCTTGGGATAAAGTCCGTGCCCACTTACAAGGTGTATGGAATGATAATGATTTGACTCATAATTTAGAAGGATTACAAAAAGATATTTCTGCTATCAGTCAATCTCATTTGCAACTAGGAGGTTTACAAGATTTGGCATCTGAAATTCAAAAAGGAGTTAAAGCTCTTAATCCTCTTGATTGGATTCAATATTTCATTCTCCTCGGCATATTGGCATTATTGATCATGTTGGTTATATTTCTCTTTCCCTGTCTTCTCAAATGTCTTTTCAGTGCTGTTCGTCAAGTGAAGCAAGATCTCTTTGAGCTACATTTTAATAATAAAAAACGGGGAACTGCTCCGTCCACGGCCGTCACACCCGTGTAGCAAGATGCCGCTGAGGTGGAAAAACGGCGCAGGATTGGGGTTAGTGCTCTTCGGAGCGAAGCCCCAGGCACTTCCCTTTCAATCTGCATGTTATATGCATCAAAAGGCTCGATCTTGCTATTCCTCTTGGTGGCTTTGGGCTATGGTGTTTATTCTATGTATGTTTTGTGGTCTTCTTGTATCTTTTCAACAGATCATTTTGCCTAATGTCCGAAATACTCAAAATGAAACTAAAACAGCAACTAATGTGTCACATATGATTACTTTACGGAAACTCCTGGATTTTGCCCCTCCTGTGATGCAAGCTTGGATTACTGTGGTAGAAAAAGGAACTGAAGGAAAATCTTTGGGACAATTCCTGGATGCAGTTGAACAAGCAGAGTTATTCATAGATGTGGATGACACAGACCCCATTAAGGCTAAAATAGAAATGCTCAGGGGAAATCCTCACAGTAAGCCTAACAGTTCTACAGAAAAACAGCTCAGACGTTTGGCAATTCCCACACGTTGGATAGATGGGAAATGGTTACAATATAAATTGAAAGGAGGTTGGTGGACTCCCCCTAGACGTCCAGGGCCTAATCATTACCTACACCCCCTTCCTTATACGGGATGGTATGATGCACAGGGTCGTCGGTGGGTTAATTATGAGGGCCAAAGACGGGAATGGCATTCTCTCCCTTGGTCAGAAAGATTGGCACGTACTCGTAAACCCTGGTGTTTACAAAGTGAACAAGAAAGAAAGGAATTAATTGAAATGCTAGAACCTGGCATCTCTTGGCAAATCAGGGAAGCAGAGAGACAATTAGAAAGAGGACGGTATGGTTGGTTACATGCTCAGGACATTAAATATTGGACAGTGGTAAAAGAATATTATATGAAAATGCTAGAAGGAAAAATAGCTATAGAAGACCACCCAGGGCTGTGGTAAAACACCAAATACTTAACAATAGGCCTGTGAAAGGAAGTTCAAACAAACATGTGGGTAATGGTGTGAGACTAAGTTCACGGAAAGTTATGTTCTGGCCCCTGCTTAAAAAACCACATTGTTATACCAAGAACAGCTCACTATGTAACAATGTCTCTGTACTTTTGCTTTACAAGATTGTATAATCTGCAGATGTCTGGTGATGTAAACCCATGCTAAATTTCCTTGATTGCATCTCTATATAAACCATGCACAAATCTCAATAAAATTACAGCAGCATAGTCTCTTCATTGAGTGTGTCTGTCTGTCATTTCCTCGCCGATTCCTGACTTCTCCTAGAGCCTTCTCCCTGGTTCTCCCGTGGTCGGTGGTCTCCGGTGGGCCAGTCTGCGGCAGAACTCATGGGGAAGAAAAGAGTTAGAGAAAGTGTCTCTGGAAATTATTTGCCCAGGTGATATAGCTAGAAGTATGGTAGGGGTTATACAAATCTGAAGGGTGGTATCATTTTGAGGTCACTTAACCATGCTCTCTTTTAATTGGATATTAGGTGTCCAAAGCAGGTGGGATGTGAGTGGTGAGAATTTTGCTACTTATATTATATTTTTCAAATAATTAGGGTGAAATAAATTTGGATTTTGATTCATGAGCTTTTGAACTAATGATTTTCTGTCTGTAGTTAAGATGTAATTTAGGACCAACACATGGAGACCATACTTGCTAGTTCAAAAAATAACTAACAAGAAGCAAATAGAACTTTTTGAACGGATGATTTTTTGTACTCTAAACACCTATAGTTTGATAAGTGTTTAGAGTACAAAAATGAATAAATCTGGCAGATCTTGGTGAATTTATTCTTCAGATTTGTATATTTGATTTTCTTTGTGTAACTTTTTATAGCAGAAGAATATTGAACTGTAGTTAGTGATAGGCAAGCTGTAGTATTGAAAGGAATATAAATTGTTTTTTTTTTTTTTTTTTTTTTTTTGCAGTTTACCCTAAAAATGCCAAAAATAAAATAAATTAATCAATTGAAGACCAGATACTTGGATGCATATGCATAAGCAAGTATTATAAAATGTTAATTTTAGAATCTATTTTGGGGTATACCAAGATTTATACTAAAAGATCAAAGCATATGTGGTAGTGAAGGATGCCAAGGTGTTAATCATTCAGATATGGAGAAGAAGTACTGTAAAACAAACTACTTCAGAACATACATTTGAAAATTAAGCATCTCATGAAATTTTTTTACAAAACTAATTCAAGTTTTATATTTCAAAATGTTTATGGTGAAGTATTAAAAACTGCTCTTTGTCAAATTGCCTTGGTGATCAGTAATGACACAATGCTGATGTATAAGAGATAATATAGTCTTACATTTCTTTTCAATTCTAAGTTATTGTTTTATTAAAAAAATCATTGTTCTATAATTCTTGATATGACAAACTGATCTGGGGGATTTTCCTGTTATGGAAAAATTCCTTCTTCTCATGACAACACATGCAAATTGCTGTAATCATTTGTGTGCTCCAGTAGGACTCTGCTGATTGATGGATGAGTAAAACATAAAAGAGGCCTGCAGAGGAAGAAAGGTTATCTCTTTCTGTATAATAATCATCATATTGTGACCAAAATCTAGTAAGTATACTGAAAACTCATTTTAGTTATCATTAAATATTTAATCTCCAATAACAAATATACCCTTTCTACACAATGCTAACACTAAAAAATATTTGCCTCTATCATTAGAGTAATACCTAAAATGAGCTTTGTGTTTCTTATGTTTTTGAAAAAAAATGATTCAAATGTTTATGTATTCAACATTTTTATTTACATTCTCTTTTTCATCATGCCCTGGAGTAAATATAGGAGATACAATGAAAAATGTGATAATCTGGTTCCTGCTCTTTTAGACATTACATTTTCATAAGACATTATTTTTACATGAGTGTAGAGAAATTACAGATAGTGTGACTTTTAGTCTGGAGAAAATGTTACTCAAGTTGGAGGGTAGTCAAAAAGAAAGAGTAGACAAAAGGTTATTGTCATGGTCCCAATAAGAGAACAAGAGCTATATCTGTGTACATAATATGTACAGACACATTTGGATACTGACTTATTTAGAATATGTTTAGGAATATCTAAAGGTATTTGTTTTTCACAATAAATTTTAAGGCAGATAACATAAAACATAAAGAGAAGTGTCTCATTTTTTTTCTTTTTTGTTATTTATCAAACATCAAGAAAGAGTATTTTAACAAATGTATTCTGAACAATAAGAATTTAGTTACTAGAGAATAGTAAATACTTTAATTTTTTTTACCATTTATATACCCTTACATCTAAATTATGCCATGGCATTAATAAGTCATAGGCAGGGCTACATCCAAATTTGGCAATATATTATAATTAATTAATAGTAATGGTCTTAGTACAAGTAAAATTAGCATTTATTAAGGTCTTATTGTATGTTAGGTAATAGTTTGAAGACACTATACATTATAACTATTCAGAGGTATTATTTTTTTATTATATAAACAACTGTATTCAGAGAAGTTAAGTGACTTCTCCTAGATTACCTATTTGTAATTAGTTTAGCCCACACTTAAAAATAGGTCCATTTTATTTTATATATTTATTTATTTATTTTTATTTTTTTGGTCCATTTTATTTTAAAGACTACTCTATAAATCAATATAGAGTTTGCTGCCTCTAATACTGAATTCTTCTGAATTTCACAAATGTTGCAAACATGTTTTTTTTTTTTTTAACTTGTAATTGGGATTGAACCCAGGGGTGTTTAAACACTAAGTCTAATCCTCAGCCCCCTTTTGTATTTTATTAGAAACAGGATTTTCCTGAGTTTCTTAGAACCTTGCTAAGTTGCTGCGGCTGGTTTTGAACTCACAGTAATTCTGCATCAGACTCCCAACTGCTGGGATTATAGGTGTATGACAGCATATCAGGCTTATTTTAACTTTGTGTGTGTTTGTGTATGTGTGTGTGTGTGGTGTGGTGTGTATGTGTAGAGTGCTGGGGATTAAGCCCATGGATTTGTGCTTGCAAGGTAAACATTCTAACAACTGAACTTTATCCCCACTCTTTATCTTAAATTTTTATGAGAACAAAAATTCTCCTAAATGCTCATAGAGTAAAAATTGAAATACAAAGTTTTTTGAATGGTTCAGGTGCATAATTACATCTAGCTACATTCATAGTCTTTTTATTTAGATTTTTAAAATTTATTTTGAGACTGCACATGATTAAGTTGCTGAGAGTTTCATGAAATTTTCTTGGTTGGCTTCAGTCTTGTGATTCTTCTGCCTCAGTCTCCTAAGAAATCAATATTGCAGGCAATTTCCACAATGCCCAGATCAATGTTTTTCAAGTAAAGTTGAAGAACACTTTCCTAATGTGTTTTCATTAAAAAGGAATACCTACTGTGCAACTTTGAAATTGGATAAGATGTTATAAAGAATAAAGAGAAAAATATCTCCATCCTAGCCTTTGCACTAAGTACCACTGAAACTCTAAGTAAAGGAACTATTTGTAGAGAAAAAAATCATTCCTATTTATTTTTGTTTTTGTAAAAGAGAGAGAGAGAGAGAGAGAGAGAGAGAGAGAGAGAGAGAGAGAGGGAATTTTTTTAAATATTTATTTATTTTTTTAGTTCTTGGCAGACATAACATCTTTTGTTTGTATGTGGTGGTGAGGATCAAAACCTGGCTGCATGCATGCCAGGCAAACGCACTACTGTTTGAGCCACATCCCCAGCCCAAATCATTCCTTTTTAAAAATACATCATTTTTTTTTTACTTAAAAAATATTCAACAGGTTGTAAACTTTAGATATTATATAAGATAATCAGATAGGTCTAATTTAATTTTTCTAACAATCCCTCAGGGCAAAAGTTGTTTTCCATATTGAACACTGTGACTCATGAGGTTCTTCATCACTGGGATTTGGCAGAGATGGAGTTTGAACACCAGGCTTAATTCCAAGAGATAACTCCTTCTACTTTACCACATTCTTCTCAGGTGTCTAGTTTTTGCTCAGCCTGGAGGAAAATAAGCAGAAAAGACATTATAATATCCAAATTTCTGAAGTTTATGAAACCTTAAAAACTGTTTACTTGTAGCTCACATTAAGTTGTTAAGGATAAAAACATTTTTCTTCACATTTTTTAAAAAATTTTTTTGGATATTTTTCTTACCTAATATGGTAATGTTCAAAATAGAACACTCCCTATTGTCTATTGCTCTGAATATTGCAAGCATCCAAATGGGTTTCATTCTTGGTAATCTGTTTTGCTAAAATTCTTTTACATACATTCTTTTTCATGGAAAAAGTACTGTTTTTACACATATTGTCAAAATATGTGTCCCCAATCTACTTCTATATATGACTTTTTATTTTGATCTTTCCTATCTCAAATAAATTACCCCATGCGTTTTCCACATACCACTTTTGAGATCACTCTTTGGCCCTATTAAATATTTTCATGAAGTTACTATGTCAACTGACTTAAATGTTATCTACAGTAACCAGTTTATGAAAGATTATAAGTATTTTATAGGTTTATTAGAGATATAAATATTGGTCATCTATTATTTTTATTATTTGTCATTTATCATTTGTGAAAATTCAATATTCTTAAATTAGTACATAAATAGTTGATGAAATAATAACTGTGAAATGCTGCTATATTGAACAATTTGTGACCAAATTTTTAATAATATTTTCTAAAATAAACAACCACCAAGAAGAAGCAGCCCCTGAAACACAAAACATGATTGTCCATCCCCTTCTCAAACTTGAATGAAGACTGGGTGGTGTTCTTTGTAATTTAATTTGCTGAAATAATCTGAGACCAGCACTTAGTGTTCAGTACTTAGTCCATCTGTTCTCAACAATAAGAGGCAAGTGGCAGCCTCAGCTTTCTTATTACATTTCTTATTACATTAGCTCTTCTTCAGGCTCTTTAGGAAACTGCTTTCAGTCATTAGAATACACTCATAGGAATCATCTCAAGTGTGATGAATAATCGACCAGCTGCCACATATTTATTTAATTACACTAGATAAATATTAATGAGTACAATAGAGAGGGCTTAGCTGGGTGTGGTGGCACATGCCTATAATCCAAGTGGCTTGGGAAACTGAGGCAGGAGGTCACAAGTTCAAAGCCAGCCTCAGAAAAAGAGAGGTGTTAAGCAATTCAGTGAGACCTTGTTTCTAAATAAAAATACAAAATAGGGCTGGGATGTGGCTTAGTGTTCAATTGCTCCTAAATTCAATTTCTGGTACTCCACCCCATAATAGAGGATTTAATAATATTCTTTTATTCACTAAAATATTATATTTGCTCCATTTTGTGCTGAATGTTCACAATATTTGCTGAGAATTATTTTTAGTTAATTGTCAGCCACTTCCATTCTAAATTGGAAAAAAAAGATTAAAAACATACATTTACATAATGACCATATGTTAGAGAGGCAAATTATTTTAAAAGATAGGCTTTTAATTTTAGAAAACAAAATCTGTTTTATGAACTTTAATATTTTAGAAAGAAGTTAATGGTTTCTCTGTTAATATCCATAGAAAACCCATGTGGGCTTAAGAGAAATGACTACTGACCTCACACACACTAAAGCCATCACTAATCTCATATTTTATTACATAAGCAAATAATAAGCAGTAAATTCTATGTAGGTAAGAGAAATTTTGAACAACCTTCTGATTATTAGTTTGCACTAGGATTTTGATTGGATATTTGTGGCATATATTTTCAAATGTATATCAAAATATAACTCTGACAGAACTCTCTATGATAAGGGGAGAAAAGTTATTATATTTCAAGGGTACACTGGAATTTCTTCCAAGATAAAGAACCCAATGTACCTTTCATTTTAAAAATTTGGAAGTCTCCCTTACCCTCCCCTCCCCTACCATCACCTCACTCTACCCAATCTAATGTGACACATTTCTTTTTTTTTCCCCTCACATCATCATACATGTATTTTGTACAATGATGAGGGTCTCCTTCCATCTTCTGTGGGAAAGGGGGGATGGGAAGGGCAGCAGAATAAAATAGACACTAGTATTGATGTATGTATATACATGGCTACAACCAGTGTGACTCTTCAACCTTGGAAAAATGAGAAATTATAGCCCATTTGATTCAAATGTAAAAATAATAATAATTGGAATCAATGTAGTGCTTATAGAGAAAAATGTCATTGATTTTGAGAAGTTACGGAGTTTTTTTTTTTTTTTTTTTTTTTTTTTTTTGGTCAATTAATTTCCCCTCTGATACAGAAGTTAGAAAAAAGATATAAAATGGGAGAATTTCAGGGAAATAGGAAAGTCAGTACGGGTAAATTAGGGGATAAAGATGGAGGTAAGAATGGAAAAAGGAAGAACTGGGGAATACCACCGGAAAATTATATTATATAAATAGTGAATATACCACCATGAATCCAACATTTCTTTATAATTATAATGCACCAATTACAAAATGGAAAACAATTAAAAGAAGACCAGAAGAGTAGATGAAGGGGAATAGGACATGGGAGGTAATGAGGACAAGGGTAAGTATGAGGGAATAAATTAGAGTCAATTATAATATGCATATGGAAATATGTCACAATGAAAACCACTATTATGTAAAATTATAATGTAATAATAAACCAAAATTATATTTAATTTTTTTTGTTTGTAGGAGAATTCTAGACAATAATAGCAATACTGATGCACGCAGTAAACAGTTTCATATTTTAAAATTTCCATAGTATAATAATATTAGTGATTGATAGTAAAATTTGGAATATGTACACTATAATATCAGGACCATTTATCTTAATACTAAGCTTTGTTGGAATACTTTTTTTGTAATTTTCATGAGCTAAACATTCTACCTTTACATGCATAACTGTTAACATGTTTTCTCTCCCAATCCTATTTAAAAAAAAATCATCACAGAAGTTCTTGTATCTTGAGTTAGCTGATAAAGGTTAGGCCTAAGAAAAACTTAAGAGATTTTTACATAAAATGACTTCCATCCACTTGCATTATAGGAATCCCAACTTCTAGGTATTGCAGATGTGTAGGAGTTAAGACCAAAAGTAAACTAAGAAGTTTTCCCTCTCCCTAATCAGATTCTAGTACTGCTTCTTTAAGCTGTTTCACTTTTGGCAAGGTAATCTCTCAATGATTCCATTTGCTTATATATACAATGTTCAAAAATTCAACTAAGTAATATCATAGACCTTTACACAATGGTACCTGATAAGTTTTCAGTAAACATCAGCTATTATTTTTAGTAGAGGAGAATAAAAATTATTGTCACACTTGCTAAAAGCACATTTCTTGATATCAGGAATGGACAACCTTGATGTTTTTTTGATCTGGAGAAAGGAGTATTGGAATGACTGTTTCTAGGTAAATAGATATTCAAGTTTGCATATGATATCTAGTTTAAGTATTTGAATAAGAAACAAATATGAAAAAAAAATTTTCCCAGGCTGGGGATGTGGCTTAAGCGGTAACGTGCTTGCCTGGCATGCATGGGGCACTGGATTTGATCATCAACACCACATAAAAATAAAGATGCTGTGCCCACCAAAAATTAAAAAAATAAATAAATATTAAAAAATCTCTCTCTCTCTCTTAAAAAAAATATATATATTTTCCCATACAAAGAAATTTTAGTTTTTCTTTTATGTTATTTAGATTGCATAAAGAAATAAGATTATTTTGGTAATCAAGTCAGTTTCAAAAAACAAAACAAAACAAAAACTACAGATCAACAGGATGAAAAGTTAGTAAACTCTATGGAAAGCACAAATTGGGGTTCGAATCTATGTTAGCTTCTACTTACAGTTTCTCCAATATCCTTCTTTAAAATTTTTTATATTCCACTTACAGTTTTAGCATTAAATGTTCCATGAAGTAGAGGAGCTTTAGGACTTTTTCTACCTAAGGTATCTTTGAATTCTCTTTATCTTTTAGCATTTACTCAAAGGGTTCTGAATGCTAGGAAGTGCCAGCCTTTCCTGAGTATTTGTCCATCTCATGGTCTTTTTGATCCATCATGTGAATCAAATCTGCCCATAAGATCAAAAGCCATGGTGATTTTCATGATGAAAATTTGATAAAAATTGTCAAAAAGCAGTTTTGCTGATGCTTTTAAAAAATAGGTTAAAACTGAGCTTCCCAGATATGAAAGATTATTGTGTCAATTTTTTTCTTCCTGTTTTTTGTTTTTGTTTTTCTCTTTTCCAGTTCAGTTTAAACTCTGTTTAGGCCACCGTTTATTAGAATGTTTGCCAGATGATAGGAGAAAAATGTTAATGGGATCAAAAGAAGTAAAATTTAAAGTATATTACACTTGTAAATGTTATAAATCTTACAATCATGAAGCTGAAAATGTATAATGTATTTACCTAATTAAGTTGAAACTATTTTAGAACATGTACCACAAAATATGTTTGTAAACATCTTAATAAATCATGGTAATTATCCAACCACTTAAGAATTTTGAAAGTAAGCAAGTTTAAAATTATTCATGAACTTTTACAACCATAGTAAATTTTAATTAGGTGTTTGATCCAAATGCAGTACTCTACATACAGAAAACTAAAATAGCTATTTAAAATAATTAAAAACAAAGATGCCATACAGAGGCATAAGGGTAATATTTTTCTTCAAATATTTCAAAAACCTTTTGAGGCGAAGGTATTCAACCATGTTACAACTTACTCTGCTAGACATTGAAGATAAACACCATGAAATATTTTCTGACCATAAGTATTGGCAAATATTCTGTTACAACAAAAACAGAAGTTTCTGTAAAATTTAAGAAATATTAAATCAAAAGTTTCTGTTTGATTTCTATCTTTCTGGAAATAATAATTCAAAGATTAAAACAACAAAATAAAAATAATGGATATGTGAACAGTAAGATATGGGGATGAAATTTTAGAAGGCAATATCAATTCTGTAACATTTGTGTTGGGCTGGCTCACATAAACTACATGGAAAATTTTAGGAAAGAACTGCTATTTTTTCCTGTATTTGCCTGACTTCATGCTGTGATAATGTCTAGAAAAAAAAAAAAAAAAAAGGAAATGTTCAATCAAAAAAAGTTTTTTTTTGCTATGACTCTTTGTAAAGTTTTATTCTGATTATTTCAACACCTATTAATCACATGTCCAAAAATTACTTAAGCACCTTATGTATTCTCTTATAGACCTTTGGATTAAAATACAAGATTCTCATGTGTCAACATGGGAAACTCTTGGCGTCACTTGCTCTTGTCTCAACAGTGATTTTAAAAGGGTTTAAGGTAAAAAAAAAAAAAAACAAAAAATACTTGAATGAATGAAACTTTTTGAAATATAAACATGAAATAGAATGATAGTATCTCTAGAAATCTGTCTCCTCTGAATCTCCCTTTTTTAATGTATTGTTGCTTTACACATTGAGATTTTTGGGCCTCATCATTCTTTTCAACTTACTAAGACATATCTGCACTAAAACAAATTTTATAAAATATGATTAAGTTTGAATAGTAGTTTATACTATTTTTATTTTAACAAAATTATTTTTAATATACAAATAAAATAAATTTTACAAAATACTCAATTTTTTAACTTGTATCTCTACTTTTGATTTGGTATTTATGAAATGTATCCATGAAAATCAAATCTAAATTTTGGTTAAAAAGTGCTTTCTCAAGTCATATTACTACATGAGAGTTTGAGGAATGTGTATACTCAGAATATTCATATTCTTAAGACTAAAAATTGAACCAAAAGGGCCTTGTGCATGCAAGACAAGCACTCTACCAACTGAGCTATATCCCCAGTCCTTATATTCTTAATCTGAATGTGTTCAGTTGGAAATTTTTGGCTCAGGGTGAGCATATCAAAATTTATACATATAATTCTGAACAGCTCTGCCCAAACTCAAGTGTTTACTTACACTTAAAGAGTTAATGTTCATCACATACACTTGATGATTTTTATTCTTTTTTTCTTCCCACTACCTTCAAACTACCTGGGCAAAGTTTTGAAGTCAGATAATGATAGTAATACAAATTCTTATTCTTCTAACAAAGAACAGACTTGCCACTAAGTTTTGTGATGCACTATTGATGTACCACGTTATTTATTTATTTATTCATTTTTTACTTAATAATTCAACTTTCATTAAATGAAGCACCATGAATTTAAATCTTAGACTGTGTGAACCCAAAGATCATACTGTAGCATGCTATCATGTACAATCAAAAAGGTGTAACTAGTTCATGACTTCATGTATGGCTATCCTTACTGTACATGAAGGTTGTCTTTCAAGTAGGGAGAGTTGAAAATGATATAGTGAAATTTTTTTATATATTTTAATTACATTTTAGTTTTTGGCAGACACAACATCTCTGTTTGTATGTGGTGCTGAGGATCGAACCCGAGCCACACCCATGCCAGGGGAGCGAGCTACCACTTGAGCCACATCCCCAGCCCCGATATAGTGAATTTTTGATTGCTGTCTGTGTCAAGGATTTCTGGAACAGGCCACTAGATGCTAGTGTAAGCATACCTTAAAAGTACTGTGGAATTGGCTCCAGTCTAGTGCAATAAGGTAAATACTACAGTAAAATGGGCCTCACAATTGTTTTGGTTTTCTTTGGTGTGTAAAAATACATTTATAGGGATTGAGTTTGTGGCTCAGTGACACAGCAATTGCCTCACACATGTGTGGCATTGGTTTTAAACTCAGCACCACATAAAAATAAACATAAATAAAGATTTAAAGAAGTAAATTCACAATACATTTTAGTTCATTAATTGTTCAATGACATATGTCTTACAAAATTTTTTTATACACTGACTTAAAAAAATCTTTATTGCTAAAAGTTGTTGCAATATCTGAGCTATTTGAAAAGTAGAGCTGATAGACTTGCTTGAGGCAGGTTTTACAAACCTTCAAAAGGTAAGAATGCAATATCTAAGAAGCACAATAAAGTATATTGTAATAAAATGAGACATCTCTGTACTAAAGAAGTTCCAGGTATGTCCAGAGAAGCACTTTCAGAATTAAGCAAGTTATACCTTAGAAAATAAAAACCCTTCAAATTCATAAAACAGAGTAGAAAGCAATCTAATGAAAGTTAAATTGAAAGAATGAAAGCATGCACTTACTATGTTAATTCTGGAAGGTTTTCCATTAATAAAAAGAGTCCCACTGCTCTGCAGTCACCGAGGAGTCTGGTGTCTGTGAAACATGTTGTCTGGAAGACCATAAACCCAGGTCCTGACCTGGAGAGACCAGAGAGCAGGCTTGCAAGGAGCACCTACAGAATTTAACTTTCCTTCTTTCTGGGATGGAAAGTGCTTGTGTTAGCTATGCCATTTTTTGTTGCTACTCTTCTTTTTTTGACCTTGGGGCTTTTCTGACCCTGAAGGGCATGATTCCTAGGCAGTTTTGTGCATGAGTGTATGAGTATGTGTGTGGAAGTGGGTGTGGGTGTGGGTGTGGGTGTGTGTTTGTGAGCACATTAATAGTAGAAACTCTGATTAAACCCAGGAGCATTCTACAACTGACCCACAACTGAACCAGATCTCCAGATCTGATAGTGTAGATCTGGCCACACCCCAAATCTATAGTATCAGACACAGGGATCCTAAATTTTACGATTCCTCCAGGTGCAGACTTGGGGCTGGACCACCTGTTTGGGGTTTTTCTCCAAAAACAGGATCTTTTTCACCACTTTTAAAAAAGTCTTTTTTTTTTTTTTTAGAGAGAGAGAGAGAGAAAATGAATTTTAATATTTATTTTTTTTAGTTTTAGGCGGACACAACATCTTTCTTTGTAAGTGGTGCTGAGGATCGAACCCGGGCCCACGCATGCCAGGCAAGTGCGCTACCGATTTAGCCACATCCCCAGCCCTTAAAGAGTCTTTTAATGCTGGCCTCACTGATGGACACCTCAGGCAAACAGGTTTCCAGGGTTGGTCAGCTCTAGTTCAAGTAGATAAATGCTGAGACCCAAGGGACTGCACAGTTAGTTTCCTAGTGCCCAGGAGTCTAGGAAATTCATTGCAGTGTTTCCTTTAATATCCTCAAACTCAAGTCTGGGATAGTGGCTCAGCAGCACAGTGCTCACCTAGCACATGTGAGGCACTGGGTTTGATCCCCAGCACCACATAAAATAAATTAAAATCAATCAATAATTTCAATTGGCTTTAGAGGACAAGGATCATCAGAGGTTCTCTGGTACCTGGACCTGATGTGATCAGGGCATTTGGATAGTGACCTAAAAAGGTGGTAGCCCAATAAGGGTAATATTGGTGGCATGGAAGTAAGAGCAGTTAGTTTTTGTTAAGTGAACGTGTTGGGAGGATGGATGACTCTCTAGGGTTTAGCTATCTTAATTCAGGAAGGCATGCCCTGTATGCAGTGGCACTTTTCTGTAATCCAAGGGACTCAAGGGAATGAGGCAGGAAAATCACAAGTTTGAGGCCAGCCTGCACCATTTAGTAAGACCCTGCCTCAAAATAAAATTTAAAAAGTTCTCTGGTAAAACTCATGTTAGTCTTTGACCTACCCTTAGATACCCATTTTCAAATACAGTGTGACTTTGGTTATAATGCTTCTTCAAAAATAAGTGACAGACAGATGTGAGTTGTGAGAACTTGAGGTTAAGGGAATAATTCTATAATGTGGGCCAGCTTTGCTGATCCCCACATGCTTTCTTATCAAAAAGAAATTTGCCTGCATTTCTGCCTGGCCTAAGTGCACAGCATATGTCACATTCCTCAGGAAGTTCTCTGTTTTCTGCAGGAAAGATGAAGGTCTGAAATAATGTTGATGAGGGGGACTCATATTACCTTGAAGAGGGAGTCTTCTGTGACCCTTTCCACAGACAAGATTCTGAAACTCAAGAATGTCGCGACCCCTCGCCGGCAAGGGAAAACACGACACAGGATTCTTCTTTCAGCAGTTTATTCAGGCCTTGATTCAAGTATCATCTTCTAGCGACCCCCCGCCGAGCGCCCAAGCCCAGCCTAATAAAGCCTCCCGCATACCAATCCCAAGCTGCCACGTGGATCTTTCTCATAGGGTGGTAAGGGATTGCGCGCCAATTCTCCATAAAAGGAGTTGTTTATCACAGGCCACAGTGGAAGCCGGCGCCATCTTCTAATGGCGGCCACGGTCTATAGGAACGGCTCACCACAGTTCCCCCTTCTGTTTTATAAAACAATGCAGGCGAAAGTAGAGGTCCTATCCCACTGTGCAGAAGTGACTGCAATGTATGGTTCAGTCCTAAGGAGGGCCCTTCCTTAGACCTGGTCCCATATCAGCCGACGCCTTTTTTTGTAGGGCGGGGCGTGGACGTCAAACCCGCATGCAATAGGACATGCTTTCCTTGAGGTCCTTTGAGGGATCACTCAAGTGCAGTGCCTTGCCTCGCATCCTGCATCGTGACGACGGTGAGAAGTAGGATAACACAGGTAGCCTGGTAATGATGACAAAATTTAAGTTGGCAACACAATCCCTAAGCCCCAGAGGAAGGTAAAAAGTCTGCAGCCGCGAACAAAGACCAGTCCTGAAACCCATCTGCGTGCAATGGTAACAAGACCTGCAGAGTGCAAGGGCTATTCAGTACCGGGAGAGCATAAAGAAGAGGACATGCCAATCCCAGTGCAATGTGAAACTAACTTGGGGTGCAATGGCCATGCCCAGAAATCACTGTTTAAGGTGTGCAAGCCAGATTTGTGGAGAAATGCCATTCTCCAAGGCCGCAAGAGCCTGTATAATTATAGCTTTCTCTTGCGCATGGCGAGCTTTAAGGCGACAGAGAAGCCACAAACAAAGTACAACACCGAAGCAACACATTGCCCCCAAAATGTCCACTCCCACCCATTCCTTAAAAAAGGAAAAGGCAGAGGACAGCCAACTGGTGAATTGACCCAAAGTCACTGGTTCGACACGGGTACTATTCAAAACAGTAATCTGAGTTAGTTGAGACTGGATCAAGTTTTCTGCTTCCATGGACCAGGTTCCGGATAGATATTCCCTGATGATGCAGGAGGCATTTCTGGAATCATTAAATCTGACAGAGGTTATACATAAATGTGCACGTTGATCAATACAACCCAAATGTACTAGGTCAGACAATTCCTCAACTTGAGCTTGAAGCAGATCTATCCTTTGATTAGCAGCCAAAATCCCAGATAAAATGTGTTGATTAATTTTACTTTGGGATTCAAGTACAGTGGATGTTTGTTGAATAACCTGATTAATAGTGGCAGCAGTTTGTACTTGGCTGGCCATGGCTACTCCAGCTGTAACTGCTGCAGCAGCAGATACCGCCACAGCTGTCACTATAGCTGCCGTAATTCCAAAATTTCTACGGGTTCTAATCAATTCAACAATAGGAAAGGATTCTGGATCTGCAGTAACCGGGATCGGGACAAAGGTTGGAATTTTCATAACCACTGCCGTAGTCCAGGAGCCATTCCAACACTCAGACAAATAACAGGTAACATTAGAACAATTAAGCATCCCCTGTGATGTATCATTAGCCAAAAGAAACAGAAACGGAGATTGGAGACAGACTGCTGCGGAGGGTAATGTAGCATTAGATAATTGTGAATTATTTGCAAAAATTTTAAGCCTCCTACCTCGCTCCGAGTCTTGGGTACTACCAGAAACATTAAACAGCCAACTTTGGACTCCTCGTAATTGAGCCAAAGCGGAAATATCAGCTGTGGCCCCCTTTTCATTGGAAATCAACCATTGAAACCAAGACCAACCTGTTCCTACAGAGGAAGCATTGCTGGAAGAATTATACAAATATATTTGGAGAGAGGGGGAAAGAGAGAAACCTTTAGCGACCTGATGTTTCTCCCAAGAATGATCTTGGCAAGGCGTGAATATTGGAGGGAAGCCATACTCAGGGGTGCAATCTTAAAATGAGTGGCATTAGAGGTCTGATTAGAAGGAGGCAACGGAATTAACACCTGAGAAGTAATGGCCAGAGTGGTAATATTAAGCTCAGATGTATTTGTCGGGACTCTTCTTGTCAGGCGTTCTGGAACCTACACCGGCTCCAGCCGGTCCCGGCCCCCTGTGGCGCTCCGTTTTCTCCGCAGCATGAGCCCGCTCCGCAGCAGTGCAGGCAGGTCCTTTAGCCGCGGCCACAGCGATGCCGGCGGCTGCTCGCACTCCGGCTCGCGGGCGCTGGGACTGCGGCGCAGAGCGCTGTCCGCCGCCGCCACCGCCGCGGCTAGGGCCGGGTTCTCGCACGGCGGCTGCATCTTGACTGAGCCCACCGCCATCCTCATGCCCAGACCACGGCCGCAGCCTGGGCAGCTTCTCTCAAAAACATCTGCAAAGTGCTCTGCTTTACTTTAAGTCCTTTTGAACGTAGCAACCCATCTAGGGCCAACAAAATTGGGCTTGAAGAGGTAGCGCCCATAATGTTTTTAGAGCTATAAAGAAAGTGAAAGTACAAAAATCCCCGCTCTCTTCCTTTTACAGGGGAGCGTTCCGTTTTATGTATTCTCCGCTCTCTTCCTTTTACAGAGGAGCGTTCCGTTCTATGAATTCCCTGCTCTCTTCGTTTTACAGGGGAGCGTCCCTTTTTCTTGCTCTCTATTTACAGAGAGAGCGCCCCGCTATTTGCTTGCGGATTCCCACTTTATTGGGAACTTACCGGTGCACCACCCTGACTGCTGAAAGTTCTGGATCCTGGGTTCGAGGAATATAATTCCCCGTACGGGCCACCAATTGTCGCGACCCCTCACCGGCAAGGGAAAACACGACACAGGATTCTTCTTTCAGCAGTTTATTCAGGGCTTGATTCAAGTATCATCTTCTAGCGACCCCCCGCCGAGCGCCCAAGCCCAGCCTAATAAAGCCTCCCGCATACCAATCCCAAGCTGCCACGTGGATCTTTCTCATAGGGTGGTAAGGGATTGCGCGCCAATTCTCCATAAAAGGAGTTGTTTATCACAGGCCACAGTGGAAGCTGGCGCCATCTTCTAATGGCGGCCACGGTCTATAGGAACAGGTCACCACACAAGAAGATAAAAATAATTCTAATAATAAAATTTGTGAAATTTTATGGTTAAAAATTCAATAAGAGAACATGTCATCAAGGGCCAAAGTGACCTATAAAGGTTATGACAGTGGGAACTTGCCAGACTGAAATAATACAGCTGTCATTCAAAAGCCAAAATATTGTCCTGAGTGAAACTCTCTAAAACTCCTCTGGAACCCTCTATTAAAAAAATAGAGTGCAGAAGATTCACACAGACTCTCTCATTTCTGAGAGAATCCACTCTCTTTTTTTAACAGTATTCTTTTTCTTTGTTCTATAACTTCAATAAACTTCTGCCTGTTATTCTAGATGACATATCTAAAATCTTGATCACAAGAGTCAGGGTTTGAAATGGAGTCTGCACTGCCTCAGTTTCACAGAAGTCACCAGCCATGTAACACTAATTTAAAAAATTGTCATGTTGTATATGGATTTTGCTCCAGATATACTCTCATAATTTCTAGGGCTTCAGTTTATAGCTCTTTCAGAAAAGGCCAAATGGAGAAATTTTAAGAATAGAGGTAAACATCAGGACTGTTTTTTTTCTTCTCACACTCTAGCAGATAGATCTACCATTTCTGAGCATCAAGGGCCCTTGGTCAATTTATCTCCACAAGATAGACATAAATTTCTATTTGTTTTATGCAAAGATTTGCATGTAAGGTTTTTCATGCTAGAGATTTAAAAACACAAATGGAAAGCCTCTGCACTGTACAACTACAATGATGTTTCACAAGGTGGTCATTAACAGCCTGCAGTCACCAGCACAGGGACCAATAAGCACACTGTGCTTTCAGCCAATCTAAAGTGAGCAGTGTTCTGAGCTCCTCCATCCTACCCTGTTTAGCCCAATCATAAAGCAACTACATTTGGCCAATCAGAAGTTATCATTGCTCTGACATCCCACCAAAGAATATCCACAACTAGCTAACCTGCTTTATTCACTCACAAAATGTGCTTCAGTTTATGTGTTTCTTAATATGCATTGTAGATCAAGTGAAAAGTGATTTGCCTGGAACTAGATGTATGCCCACTGACAAAAATGTTATCTATTATACAGAAAAAAAAGCAAGCACTTTCACAGTTGATATATGAATTGGACAAATAAGCACAGTGCCTATATCCCATAAAAATGCTTTATTCTAAAATCACAAAAGAAAAAAAAAATCTCCTCTGGATTATATTCATCTTTATACCAGCTCAGTAGCAAAACATATTTTTTAAACTTCTTTGCATGGAAGGTCTCATGAAAGCAGAAGAAATTCTCTAGAACTGTCTAAAGGCATGCTCCAACAAGTAGCCAGTATTAAGTTATTATCAGGCTTCTAAGACTAAAACTTTTTTCTTACATTTTTTTAATCCATGCAGTATAGTTGTGAAACCGGGGGGGGGGGGGGGGGGAACAAGTAGTTGATTATCAGAGAAAATGGAATAGGTAGATATGATCCCTATTATCTGGCTGCTAATGTCCTTAGGGGAGGGGAGGATCACATTTTCTAACACAAGAATTCACCCCCTGGATGTTTCTCTTCCTGCTCTTTTGGTCACTTTGGTAACAGGCAAGAAAAGAGGGGGAGGGAACATGAGAAGAAAGAAAACCTAAGATACATAAAGGGATAAGATGCCCCCACTCCCTTAGTAATAAATTCTGGAACCCCTTATCTCCAGAGCAGTGTCTGTTTTTGTATATATGTGTGTGTGTACTCTATTCTTTAAATAAAACTTTTTTTTTTCTCAGCATTTCTTGGGTGTTCAATCATTAACATAGGGAAAACAAGTACTGCATTCTAATTTTTAAGACCATATTCAATTATACATAATGCTGGTATTTGTGATTACATCTTTGTAAATGCACACAATAAAACAATACAATTTGGCCAATATTACTTCCCAAAACTTCCACCTGTTATGGATTTGAAGTGAAGAATCTCCCAAAAGCTCATGTGTGAAAACATGCAAAAATGTTCAGAGGAGAGATGATTGGGTTGTGTGGGTCTTATTCACAATTAACAAATTAATCCTCTGGTAGGAATTCACTGAGTGGCAACTGAATTGGGAAGGGTGTGGCTGAAGGAGGTGTGTAATGAGGGCATGGCTCTTTAGATCAGGTCTTTCAGTCACAACAATAAAAAAGGTGATGAAAACACTCCCTTTCTTCCTATTTCCCACCCATTCGTTCTTTCCCTCTACTAATTTTTCTTTGTGTTTTAGAAGAACTACCCACCTGCTTTTTTTTTCTCTCTCTCTAGCTTCCATATATAATATATGGCACTTAACCTTCTAAGTTTGACTTAGTGCAGTCAACATAATGGTTATTAGTTCTATCCATTTTCCCTAAAATACATAATTTAAGTTTTATGAATAAAACTCCATTGTGTGTGTGTGTGTATATATATATATATATATATATATATATATATATATATATATATATATATATATATATATATCTCACATATTTTTTCTTAATGCATCCATTGATGGAAACCTAGGCTGCTTTTATACTTTGACTATTGTGAACTTCCTGCTATAAACATGGGTATATATGTACCAATGGAGCATGATGACTTCTGTTCTTTAGGATAAATAGTGCCGAGTGGTATAGTTGGGTCAAATCATGGTTTTATTCCTAATTTTTCTAGGAACCTCCATACTCATTTCCATAGTGGTGGTATTAATTTAGTTCCCCTAAACTGTATAAAACTGTCCTTTTTACGCCACATTCTTAACAGAATGTATTATTTGTATGCTTGATGATTGCCATTCTGACTAGTATGAGATTAAATATCAGTGTAGTTTTGATTTACATTTCCTGATTTGTGATGATGGTGATTTTTTTAATATATTTAGCCACATTGTAATTTCTTCTTTTGAGAATTGTGTTTAGTTTATTTGCCCATTTATTATTTGTTTTATTTACTTATTTATTGACTGTTATTCTTCTGTTGTTCCTTGTTACCATTCTATTGTCCCTCCATTATTACAAAAGAAAGGGAATTGAGAAAAAACTATAGATGAGTAAATAGTCTTGGTTTCAAGTGACAGAAAACCAAACCAAAATAACATAGGCAATGGTTGTGTGTTTATCAGGGGTGGGTGGTGATTTTCTTTTAAAGCAAACCCTGAGGGTAGTTTTAAATGCAGGAACAGCTGTTATAAGTGATCCAATGTTTTGTTTTGTTTTTTTTTCAACTTTCAGTCTTTATTCCATTTTCTAGCCATCCCTGTAGCTCCAAAATGAAAATAAATTTTTTATGCTCAAGTTTCATAAGTCATTATTGACTTCTGGAACAAGTTTTCTGGATCAGTCCAAGCCAACTTGTCAGGCTTCATGCCTCCTTTTTCAGGGGGCTTCAATGCTTTGATTTCTTAGGCCTGGTCAACTGCTCCACTCATCACTCATGGGTTGAAATGCATTGGGGGATACAAGTAAAACTCAGGAGCTACTTCTGGAAGACAAAAACAAACAAACAAACAACAACAACAACAAAAATCTGTACTGAAAAAAGATAAAACCCTTTAGCAGACTCTTCTCTGATTTGCATGGGAACAGCTGTTTTCACCATAAACCTAGAAGCCTTCATCCTTGTCAGCTCACAGCGCTGTCCAAGAACCCAGGAACAAAGACATCCAAACTTCATAGATAAGGAGAAAAGTGCTGACAGTGGGTAAAACTTTCTTTCCAAGGCCAGTGGGCTTGAAAGTGGTATAGCTAAAATATGAAGCCAAATCTACTCTTTAAAGGTGGGTTTTGAATCAATCTTGAGCTCACAGTTCAGTGCTTGTCTCCCTCAGGTACCAGAATATTATTACAGACCTAAAGGAGCAAAAAGGGAAGAAGGAAGAATAAAGGCACCCAGAAAGCATCTCACAGAGACCCTGCACCAGTCAGATTGCTGCCAAGTTTGGAAGAATTCCTGCCTACTCATGTTATCTAGACATTTCCAAGCATATTTATTTTTATGTCACATTTGTAATTTTGGCAAGTGTATTATTATTTGTTTATATATTTTTCTTAATATGCCCATTATACTTACAAAAATGTATTTAAAACTCAACTATTTATGACAATTGTCAATCAAAATGAGTACTACTTGCATCAAATAACATTAACTTCTAGCTAGGCATGGTGGTGCATACCTGTAATCCCAGAGGCACAGGAGGCTGAGGCAGGGGGGATGATAGTTCAAAGGCATTCTCAACAAGGGTGAGTGACTAAGCAACTCAGTGAGACTCCGTCTCCATATAAAATGCAAAAAATGGAGAAAAGGCCCAGTGGCCCGCGGCGGGACAGAGCTTCCAATCACTCCTGCAAGGTAGGCGGGCCTGCGACCCACCGGCAGAAGAGGAGCAGCCGCCTGCTGAGAGGCTGAGCCGCCCCCTCCCCCTGCGCCGGCATAGTAGAGGGAACTGGGACCAAACACAGAGCAGGCCCAGCGGCCTGCTGAGGGGCAGAGCCGCCCCCCACCCCCCTCACCTGCCAGGTAGGGGAAGGGTGACCACCGACAGAAAAGGCCCAGTGGCCCGCAGCGGGACAGAGCTTCCAATCACTCCTGCAAGGTAGGCAGGCCAGCGACCCACCGGCAGAAGAGGAGCAGCCGCCTGCTGAGAGGCTGAGCCGCCCCCTCCCCCTGCACCGGCATAGTAGAGGGAACTGGGACCAAACACAGAGCAGGCCCAGCGGCCTGCTGAGGGGCAGAGCCGCCCCCCACCCCCCTCGCCTGCCAGGTAGGGGAAGGGTGACCACCGACAGAAAAGGCCCAGTGGCCCGCGGCGGGACAGAGCTTCCAATCACTCCTGCAAGGTAGGCGGGCCTGCGACCCACCAGCAGAAGAGGAGCAGCCGCCTGCTGAGAGGCTGAGCCGCCCCCTCCCCCTGCGCCGGCATAGTAGAGGGAACTGGGACCAAACACAGAGCAGGCCCAGCGGCCTGCTGAGGGGCAGAGCCGCCCCCCACCCCCCTCGCCTGCCAGGTAGGGGAAGGGTGACCACCGACAGAAAAGGCCCAGTGGCCCGCGGCAGGACAGAGCTTCCAATCACTCCTGCAAGGTAGGCGGGCCAGCGACCCACCGGCAGAAGAGGAGCAGCCGCCTGCTGAGAGGCTGAGCCGCCCCCTCCCCCTGCGCCGGCATAGTAGAGGGAACTGGGACCAAACACAGAGCAGGCCCAGCGGCCTGCTGAGGGGCAGAGCCGCCCCCCACCCCCCTCGCCTGCCAGGTAGGGGAAGGGTGACCACCGACAGAAAAGGCCCAGTGGCCCGCGGCGGGACAGAGCTTCCAATCACTCCTGCAAGGTAGGCGGGCCTGCGACCCACCGGCAGAAGAGGAGCAGCGGCCTGCTGAGAGGCAGAGCCGCCCACTCCCCCCCGCGCCTGCAAGGTAGTCGGAACTGAGACCACCATCAGAACAGGTCAGACCTGCAACCGAGAGACAGAACAGGCCCAGTGGCCTGAGGAAGGGTAGAGCCGCCCCCCCCCACGCCTGCAAAGTAGGCGGACCTGCGACCTACTGGCACTACAGCCCCAGAGGCCTGCAGAGGGGCAGTGCCGCTGCCTGCGCCTGCAAAGTAGGCAGAACTGCAACCACCGACAGAACAAGCCTAGCGGCCCGCAGAGGGACAGAGCCGCCGCCCGTGCCTGCAAGGTCGGCGGACCTGCTACCGACTGGCAGAGCAGGCCCAGCGGCCTGCCGGTGTGGTAGGCACATTGCCCCAATTGGAGGAGGGGCAGAGCCGCCGCCCGCGCCTGCGAGGGAGACTTTGCAACTATACAAGACCAATATAAATATATAGGGGGAAAATTCAATAGCACAACAGTTTCACCAAGAAGAAAGGAACGCGAACAGTATGAAGAGACAAGGAAAGAAAGGACCACAAGCATTGCAGGTCAACTCAACGTTAGAAGAGGTAATAGCTGCAGCTGATGGAATGTCAGATAAAGAATTCAGGATATACATGCTTCAGATGATCTGGAGTCTCAAGGAAGACATCAGACAACAAAATCAGACAATGAAAGATCACTTCAACAATGAATTACATAAACAAATCCAAGAAGCAAAAGATCAAATATACAGGGAAATAGAGGTTATAAAAAACAAACAAACAGAAATCCTAGAAATGCAGGAAGCAATAAACCAACTTAAAAACTCAATTGAGAATACTACCAGCAGAGTAGAACACTTAGAAGACAGAATATCAGACAATGAAGATAAAGTATTTCAACTTGAAAAGAACATAGACACCTCAGCAAGACTGTTAAGAAACCATGAGCAGAACATCCAAGAAATATGGGATAACATCAAGAGACCAAATTTAAGAGTCATTGGGATACAGGAAGGAACAGAGTTTCAAACCAAAGGAATGAGCAATCTATTCAATGAAATAATTCGAGAAAACTTCCCAGACTTGAAGAATGAGACAGAACCCCAAATCCTAGAAGCCTACAGGACGCCGAATGTGCAAAATCATAAGAGACCGACACCTAGACACATTATAATGAAGATGCCCAACATACAGAATAAGGAGAGAATTTTAAAAGCTACAAGAGAAAGGAAGCAGATCACATTTAGGGGTAAGCCAATCAGGATAACAGCTGATCTTTCAACACAGACTCTGAAAGCTAGAAGATCCTGGAATAACATATTTCAAACACTGAAAGAAAATGGGTTCCAACCAAGAATTGTGTTTCCAGCGAAATTAAGCTTCAGGATGGAAGATGAAATTAAAACCTTCCACGATAAACAAAAGTTAAAAGAATTTGCAGCTAGAAAACCATCTCTTCAAAACATCCTTGGCAAAACATTACAGGAAGAGGAAATGGAAAATAACAATGAAAACCAACAGTGGGAGGTAGGACACTAAAGGGGGGAAAATAATCAAAGTGGAAAACAAACCATGTTTAGTAACATAAATAAACAAATATGGCTGGAAGAACAACCCATATCTCAATAATAACCCTAAATGTTAATGGCTTAAACTCACCAATCAAGAGACACAGGCTAGTAGAATGGATCACAAAACAAGACCCAACAATATGCTGCCTACAGGAGACGCATTTGATAGGAAAAGACATACATAGGCTGAAGGTGAAAGGTTGGGAAAAATCATATCACTCATATGGACTTCGGAAACAAGCAGGAGTATCCATACTCATATCAAATAAAATAGATTTCAAGCCAAAGTTAACCAAAAGGGATAAAGAGGGACACTACATACTGCTCAAGGGAACCATACACCAACAAGACATAACAATCATAAATATATATGCCCCAAACAATGGTGCAGCTATGTTCATCAAACAAACTCTTCTCAAGTTCAAGAGTCTAATAGACCACCATACAATAATCATGGGAGACTTCAACACACCTCTATCACCACTGGACAGATCTTCCAAACAAAAGTTGAATAAGGAAACTATAGAACTCAATAACACAATTAATAACCTAGACTTAATTGACATATATAGAATATACCACCCAACATCAAGCAGTTACACTTTTTTCTCAGCAGCACATGGATCCTTCTCAAAAATAGATCATATATTATGTCACAGGGAAACTCTTAGACAATATAAAGGAGTAGAGATAATACCATGCATCCTATCTGATCATAATGGAATGGAACTGAAAATCAACGATAAAAGAAGGAAGGAAAAAGAATACATCACTTGGAGAATGAACAATAGGTTACTGAATGATCAATGGGTTATAGAAGACATCAAGGAGGAAATTAAAAAATTCTTAGAGATTAATGAAAACACAGACACAACATATCGGAATCTATGGGACACATTGAAAGCAGCTCTAAGAGGAAAATTCATTGCTTGGAGTTCATTCCTTAAAAAAAGAAAAAACCAACAAATAAATGATCTCATACTTCATCTCAAAATCCTAGAAAAAGAAGAGCAAAACAACAGCAAAAGAAGTAGAAGGCAAGAAATAATTAAAATCAGAGCTGAAATTAATGAAATCGAAACAAAAGAAACAATTGAAAAAATTGACAAAACTAAAAGTTGGTTCTTTGAAAAAATAAACAAAATCGACAGACCCTTAGCCATGCTAGCGAAGAGAAGAAGAGAGAGAACTCAAATCACTAACATACGGGATGAAAGAGGCAATATCACAACAGACACTTCAGAAATACAGAAGATAATCAAAAATTATTTTGAATCCTTATACTCCAATAAATTAGAAGATAGTGAAGGCATCGATAAATTTCTTAAGTCATATGATCTGCCCAGATTGAGTCAGGAGGATATAGACAACCTAAACAGACCAATATCAATTGAGGAAATAGAAGAAACCATCAAAAGACTACCAACTAAGAAAATCCCAGGACCAGATGGGTATACAGCAGAGTTTTACAAAACCTTTAAAGAGGAACTAATACCAATACTTTTCAAGCTACTTCGGGAAATAGAAAAAGAGGGAGAACTTCCAAATTCATTCTACGAGGCCAACATCACCCTGATACCTAAACCAGACAAAGACACTTCAAAGAAAGAAAACTACAGACCAATATCTCTAATGAACCTAGATGCAAAAATCCTCAATAAAATTCTGGCCACTCGGATACAAAAACATATCAAAAAAATTGTGCACCATGATCAAGTAGGATTCATCCCTGGGATGCAAGGCTGGTTCAATATATGGAAATCAATAAATGTTATTCACCACATCAATAGACTTAAAAATAAGAACCATATGATCATCTCGATAGATGCGGAAAAAGCATTCGACAAAGTACAGCATCCCTTTATGTTCAAAACTCTAGAAAAACTAGGGATAACAGGAACATACCTCAATATTGTGAAAGCAATCTATGCTAAGCCTCAGGCTAGCATCATTCTGAATGGAGAAAAATTGAAGGCATTCCCTCTAAAATCTGGAACAAGACAGGGATGCCCTCTCTCACCACTTCTGTTCAACATAGTTCTCGAAACACTGGCCAGAGCAATTAGACAGACGAAAGAAATTAAAGGCATCAAAATAGGAAAAGAAGAACTTAAATTATCACTATTTGCAGATGACATGATTCTATACCTAGCAGACCCAAAAGGGACTACAAAGAAACTATTAGAGCTAATAAATGAATTCAGCAAAGTGGCAGGATATAAAATCAACACGCATAAATCAAAGGCATTCCTGTATATCAGCGACAAATCCTCTGAAATGGAAATGAGGACAACCACTCCATTCACAATATCTTCATAAAAAATAAAATACTTGGGAATCAACCTAACAAAAGAGGTGAAAGACTTATACAATGAAAACTACAGAACCCTAAAGAGAGAAATAGAAGAAGATCTTAGAAGATGGAAAAATATACCCTGTTCGTGGATAGGCAGAACTAACATCATCAAAATGGCGATATTACCAAAAGTTCTCTATAGGTATAATGCAATGCCAATCAAAATCCCAACGGCATTTCTTGTAGAAATAGAGAAAGCAATCGTGAAATTCACATGGAAAAATAAAAGACCCAGAATAGCAAAAACAATGCTAAGCAGGAAGTGTGAATCAGGCGGTATAGCGATACCAGACTTCAAACTATACTACAGAGCAATAGTAACAAAAACAGCATGGTACTGGTACCAAAACAGGCGGGTGGACCAATGGTACAGAATAGAGGACACAGAAACCAATCCACAAAACTACAACTATCTTATATTTGATAAAGGGTCTAAAAGCATGCAATGGAGGAAGGATAGCATCTTCAACAAATCGTGCTGGGAAAACTGGAAATCCATATGCAACAAAATGAAACTGAATCCCTTTCTCTCGCCATGCACAAAAGTGAATTCAAAATGGATCAAGGAGCTTGATATCAAATCAGAGACACGCCGTCTGATAGAAGAAAAAGTTGGCTACGATCTACATACTGTGGGGTCGGGCTCCAAATTCCTCAATAGGACACCCATAGCAAAAAAGTTAATAACTAGAATCAACAAATGGGACTTACTCAAACTAAAAAGTTTTTTCTCAGCAAAAGAAACAATAAGAGAGGTAAATAGAGAGCCTACATCCTGGGAACAAATCTTTACTCCTCACACTTCAGATAGAGCCCTAATATCCAGAGTATACAAAGAACTCAAAAAATTAGACAATAAGAGAACAAACAACCCAATCAACAAATGGGCCAAGGACCTGAACAGACACTTCTCAGAGGAAGACATACAATCAATCAACAAGTACATGAAAAAATGCTTACCATCTCTAGCAGTCAGAGAAATGCAAATCAAAACCACCCTAAGATACCATCTCACTCCAGTTAGATTGGCAGCCATTATGAAGTCAAACAACAACAAGTGCTGGCGAGGATGTGGGGAAAAGGGTCCACTTGTACATTGCTGATGGGACTGCAAATTGGTGCAGCCAATTTGGAAAGCAGTATGGAGATTTCTTGGAAAGCTGTGAATGGAGCCACCATTTGACCCAGCTATTCCCCTTCTCGGTCTATTCCCTAAAGACCTAAAAAGAGCATTCTACAGGGACACTGCAACATCGATGTTCATAGCAGCACAATTCACAATAGCTAGACTGTGGAACCAACCTAGATGCCCTTCAATGGATGAATGGATAAAAAAAAATGTGGCATTTATACACAATGGAGTATTACTCTGCATTAAAAAATGACAAAATCATAGAATTTACAGGGAAATGGATGGCATTAGAGCAGATTATGCTAAGTGAAGCTAGCCAATCCCTAAAAAACAAATGCCAAATGTCTTCTTTGATATAAGGAGAGTAACTAAGAACAGAGTAGGGACGAAGAGCGTGAGAAGAAGATTAACATTAAACAGGGATGAGAGGTGGGAGGGAAAGGGAGAGAGAAGGGAAAATGCATGGAAATGGAAGGAGACCCTCAGAGTTATACAAAAGTACATACAAGAGGAAGTGAGGGGAAGGGGAAAAATAATACAAGGGGGACAAACGAATGTCAGTAGAGGGGGCAGAGAGAGAAGAGGGGAGGGGAGGGGAGGGGAGGGGCATAGTAGAGGATAGGAAAGGCAGCAGAATACAACAGACACTAATATGGCAATATGTAAATCAATGGATGTGTAACTGATGTGATTCTGCAATCTGTATATGGGGTAAAAATGGGAGCTCATAACCCACTTGAATCAAATTGTGAAATATGATATATCAAGAACTATGTAATGTTTTGAACAGCCAACAATAAAAAATTAAAAAAAAAAATAAATAAAATAAAATGCAAAAAATGGTTGGGGATGGGGCTCAATGGTCAAGTGGCTCTGAGTTTGATTCCTAGTATTTGCCTCCCCCAAATAATTTCCAAATCCAATAGAAATACTAAATCAATTACTGGTTTTCTGTGAATCATTCAAAATCACTCTGCATTTGAGGCAGTGTCTCAGGCTAAGTTTGGAGAATTAAATCAAGCAGGTAACACCAAAACACACACACACACACACACACACACACCAAAAAAAAAAAAAAAAAAAAAAAACATGCTCCTCTTCTTCAATAAATTTTCCAGGCATGTCTGCAGTCTCCCTTGAACTCTGAGAGAAAGATGAAAAAAAAGTCTCAACTCCTCCCGATGAGGAGGCCCAGAAGTTATACTCCAAATGTCACATCACCAGGCTCCTGGTTCTGGCCACTGTATCCTTAGTTTCTGACCATACACCATTGTAGACAGATGATATTCAGAGGCTCTGGTACCTTCTATCACCTGCTTGCCTGAAAATTCAGTCATAATTCCCAATTTACCTCTTCTGTGATAATTACCAATTATGTGCTCTGGAAGAAGAAATCAGGTTTGCAAAGTGTCTCCAGGAAGCCAGGCAGTATTAGGTTTAGCAGAGTCATATCTTTGCTCTCTGTCTTTCTTTCCAGAATCTGCTCAAATAGCTGCCAGAGACCAATCTCTATTGGAAGATAGAGAAGCCACCAATTTCAAAACAAGGAGGACCGTTGAGAGCATGAGAGAGAAGCAGTTCACTGTACAAAAAAGGAAGCCTATATTTCACAATGACCTGGGACAGAGATCTATTGGATCAATGTCCCCTGACTCCTAGCAAGACTTTATCATTTATTCAACTGAGAATATTTCCAACCCAAATTACATTGAGCTCGTAACTCCAAGGATAGAGAGTGCAAAGACTCTAATTATCTAGTCTCTGTGGTATGGACATATAGTCACAATGACATTCTATCACCTGCGAGATAAAAAAAAAACATGACCTGATAGACTCTAGTGATACTATACAGTTAGAAATCAGAGTCTTGGGTCACCTAAGAATATATAAAGCGGCCTACATTTTCCACTCTCATACTGAAGACTCCATTGCTTCCCATCCTGTGGATGGTGAAGCTGAAACCAGTTGCTGCATATACATTAAATAACATTTTTCTCAGAAAGCAATATGGAGTCACTGTGTCTTAGAGAAGGCAGACTGTGGCCTGAGCCTTTTTCTCTCAGGTGGCTGCTCTGCTTCCTGCTGATCATCCCTGTTTCTCAAGTGACCTTCTACCTGGACACTTTGGGATTCTTTTTCAGTGCTGATGGGGAATGGCCATTAGGGCATGCTGCTTCCTACCTGCAGAGATTTAGCACAACTACACCAGAAGGAGAGCTGAGTAGGAATAAGAGACACAAAGAGGCTAAGAGGATAGAGGTTCAAACAACTAAAGGGCAGAGCTTCTGCCCCACCTCCCCCCAAAAAAGTCCCTGTATCCACTCACAGCCTCAGAGCTTCCAGGGACACTGTTGTGAGCAATGGTATTAATAAATACTCAGAGGTGGATTGTCTTTAAATTCAAGGGTATATTCTACTACACCAATCATCAAACATAAAAAATTAATACAAAAAGTGTTGGGTGTGCTGGAGCACCCCAACTAGCATTTAATGAACACTAATTGAACAGTACAAGCTAATCACACAATCTTAGGGAATTCATGGGCCCCAAAATACCTCCAATGCCATATGAATTCTCTTAGCCATAGAGCAGACATTGTTGCTGTCTGGTGGTTCTTTCCAGCAAATGTTTGGACATCAGGGCATGGTAAAGTCAATGTGAAGATGAACATCAAGGAGGCCAGATTCACTGATATTCTAGTAGCAGACTCATTGATGTGGTATGACAATTGGTTTAAATATAGTTCCAAGTTGGTGGTGTTCATTGGTGATTGATAAACCCTGTGAGAATCAGTATTCATTGGTAATGTCCAGTGAGATGATGCAATTGCAACAGAATATGATCTTTGCACATTTCCATGGAGCTGTGCTTCTTATCAATTGCAACCATTTACTGCTAAGCATACCTATGGCCAGTGCCCCTTATAGTTCCTTGTTAATTGCAAGCAGAAATTATGAAGCATGCCTATTCCTTATAGCTAGAAACTTAGTGAGTCTCAGCATGTCCCAGCATGTTTATGGCAAAAAATTTTTTTTTTCCATCACCCAACTGTGCCCTGTATTCCCTACATAGCTATCACTGCGAGCTTAGCCTATCTAGGTGTGCCTAGCCTGCCCTGCCTCATTAAATGTTCCAAACAGGAAGAATGACATTGAATTTTGCATAGTACAAGTCATATTAAGGTTATTTTTCTTAAATAATTAAGCTTGAAATTGACATCCACAAAGGACTGAATGTGTCAATGTTGCGTGGGCATTGAGCTTTTACACTGATCTCAGTGAGTTCACAATCCAGGGTGAATATTCACAAGTGAACCCTTTGTTTCTAGCTGCTTTTCTAGCATTGTAATGAAACTCAACATCACCAGACAATGCATCCAGCCAGTGCCACCATTCTCTGTGTCTTTTTCTCTATCTCTCTGCCCGCTCCCCACCATATGACCATGATTCAATCAGGGGTTTCCTTCATCAGCACTGTTTAAGGCCATATGATGACATGCTGCTTATTAACACTTGGATAAAACTAGAGTCCTGATTCTCTTATTGACATTGCTTCTTGTTGGGCTGCTACTTGCACTGGGCAGGAAATTATAAAAGAGACCAGCCCATGTCTGCCATGGCCAATAGTCTGATAGCCTTTAGCACAGAACTTGGCTTAATGTGCCTGAAAAGGATGGCTGCATTAATTGAACCTCAAAAAGACAAGAGCATGCTGACCTCAAGTTGTTACTTCCAGAGGCACACGGCATTCCAATACTAGGAGGATCTTGGTGCATTTGTTACTAATTTAAGCTTGGTGTTATTTGAAAAATAGATTTAAGGAGAATGGCCTTAGCTAGGAAAATGGTGTATCCCTGTCACAAAACCCTGTGGACCAGGTCTGGATTCTGTTAGCCTACACTTCATTGGTAAAGTTGGGGCTCCTGGCCCCAAAGTGTTGCAACTTCTGTCCTTCCTCTGGTTCCCATACATCTTCTTATTCCACATCCACTTTAGATAACTATGTACTGGGCATCCATGGAATGCTGGGCATATGCCTTAAGATTCCCAGTCAATCCTTCAAGAGAAAGATTTTTCTCATTTTATTAAAAAAAGGAAAACGTATCCCCCAAATACCTTGGGTGCTGTTACCAAGAAATAATAGTCAAATTTACTTAAAATGAAAGGAAGCTAAATTGATGTCATTGTAGCCTGATGATGAAAGGTCTTTTACACTCCAATGTATCTGAACCTCTACACAAGTTGTAATCTCCTGATGAAACCAGCTTAATTGAATCTAAGATTGGGAGCCATCTCATCACAAAGTCATACAAAGTTAATTTCTGTTTTACTATAAATTACTGACATTCTAACTTTTTTGAAATTTTTGCCAATGCTCTGAACTCACCCACCCATTGTTATCTGGTCACCTTGACCAGATAACAATCCTCTCTAAAACCTTAGTCGTGCCTCATAAATCCTGGCTCCCCCTAACCAGATAACAACACTCTCTGAAACCTCAGCAGCACTTCAAAAATTCGTATGTTGGCATTTGAATTTACTCCCTACCTTGAAATATCATGCCATGTACATCATTAACCTACTATCTTCCTTTGTATTTTTCTTGTCAAAATCCTATTATCTCTAAGTTCTCAAGACATGCTGTTTTGAAATGTCTTCTGCTATAAAACCTTGTTCCTGGAGAACTGGGGTGCTGATCTCTAGCCTGACTTAGGGAGAGACAGTCCTGGCCCCAGCTCTTGTGTACTAAACACAAGCTTGTTTTAATTTGATTTAAAACTGGATGTGGTGGTATTTTCTTTGCAATGAAATTCAACGTGGGGAAGCTTAAGTAAGATCCAGACCACCAAAATTTTGAAGTCAGACCTTCACCTTGGAACTCTGGGGTTGGAGTACCACCACAGGGGGGTGTGCTACTTGAGACATTCCAAGGCCCCAGGGTGTTGCTTTGGTTCACTGATTGCTGGAGTAAAGTGCTACACTCAAACAATTAGCAAGTATTCAGTGGAGTAGGCCTCCATAGGTAAGTGGCACCCTCATAACCTCTGGTATTGGGTTAAGAGAGGTCTCTTCTGGGGACACTTAGGTGCCTGGTGAGGCACATACACACTCCTGTCTGAGACAGTAGTGACGTGTTTCATTGTCTTTTGTTATTGGTTGAGTAAGGAATTCCTTTTGGGGAGGACAGAGTGGTGTCTGGGGACACACAATACACTCCTGTCTGGGACACTAGCAAACTGTTATATTGTCCTCTGGTATTGATCTGATTAAGACAGAGAGGTCCTGTCTTGAGAATTGAGATGTTGCATGGCTCTCTAGGTTTTGGTGCCTGGTTCTTGTTCCCCTGTGTCATGTTCTGAGATATATATATATATATATATATATATATATATATATATATATATATATATATATATATATATCTTTGTCATTCACTGTCTTCTTTAGTATGAACATATGATATTTGAACAAAAAATTGATTATGAGACAAGTTAGCCTTATACTTCTTTCAGCTGTGTTTGAACAAACTTTGACAAATTTTAGTCTTCCTTTGTTAAGCAGGATGAGGGAAGCAATGTTTTCTCTTGTTTCTCCTAGTTGGCTGCCCTTGAGCACGTACACTGCAAGAGGAAGATGCCTGCTTGGGATCTAGGAAATGAATATCTCCCAAATTAACAAGTGAATCCAAACAGGCAATCAGGGCACACTGGGATCCCCTACCAAAATGAATCTATAGAAAAATTTATTAAAACCCATTGTCCTTCCCAATCAAGAGAGTCACAGACTTCAGGAAAAGAGTCTCCTATGTTTCTCCTTTGCTAGCAAAGCTATACACCTTCTTTTTCCTTTTTTCAAAACTGTGTACTCATAATTAGATTGACATTAATTGGCTTTGGGGACAGGGACAGAGGTTTCAGTTACAAATTTTGAAATCCCAGATATGGCTCCAGAACAGACCATGCTCCACTTTTTTGGGAGTTCTAGCACCACAAGCAATTGTACTTCCATGCCAAGGATGTGAGGTGAAGTTTTTGAGAGCTGATTATTTGAAAGTTAAGAGATAGGTGAGTGTGCCTGAGATCAGACAAAACCAGAGGAGCTATTTCTGTAAATAAAGGGAGAGACTGAGGGACTCTCAGCAGCTGAAGCCCCTTTTGCTTCAGGAACTCCTGCCTTCCTTCCTGACACTGTAAGAATTGCTCCATCTGTGTCTACTTAAAAAAAAAAAAAGTTAGAAAACTGAATGCAGTGAAATTAACACACTGAGATACTTGATTTCACATTTCTGGTTCCTCTTTGTGGGAGCATCTGGTCTACTTGTGGGGACAGCTATGGTGCCACATGTGTAGGAGTCATGGTTAAGTGAGAGTTGGGACTTGGGGAGATTTTTTTTCTCCTATCTGGCCTATTTTAAAGGTTCCCATTTTTTGGCCATAGTTTGAAGATTCTCTTTTGTATGTGATTGTGGTTTGTTTGTATCTATTCCTGGCCCCTTAAGACATGGACAATAGTGTTTTCATATTATAGATTTTTTTCTTGGGAACAATTTTGGCTGAATGGGCAACCTATAGATGTAAATGTCTCTAAAAACATGATGTTTTACTGTAACAAACTGGTACTTGAATGGTATTTTGAAGCATTTTACAATCTTGCACTTAGAAGTTGGTTCCTCAGAGATAAAATAATTAACAAGGAGTGTTAACAGTCAAAAACTGAGTTGGATGCAAAAGGTGCTACCTCTAATGTGGGAGCACAGCAGGATTCTCAGGAGGAACCCTTCTTCCCTTCCCCACCTCCATACTTCAACTTTTCTTTATGTCCTGCAGACAGTGTAGCTCTCTTTTTTTCTTTTTTTAAGAGAGAGAGAGAGAATTTTTTAATATTTATTTTTTAGTTCTCGACGGACACAACATCTTTATTTGTATGTGGTGCTGAGGATCGATCCTGGGCCGCACGCATGCCTGGCGAGGGCACTACCGTTTGAGCCACATCTCCAGCACACGGTATCATATTTTTTAATCATATTTTTTTCTCAGTAATTAGGGTAACATTGTAGCTTTGTTCTCAAAAGTGATAGAAAGCAAGCTATAATATATCTATATCTATATCTATCTATCTATCTATCTATATATATATATATATATATATATATATATATATATATTATATCTAAACTTGTCCAATTACCCACTAGGGAAAAAAAAATGTTTAAAATGCCTTAAGCATGAGGTTTCTGCTAAGAACTTCAGTTTCCCCAGGTCCTTTCCAACCTCAGTCAGGACTTACATTTAAATGCAAATGGAAGCTCAGTAGGAGATCAGTTTCAGACCCTAAGGGGAAAAAATAAAAGTGCCTTTTACCTGAATATATATTAGACTAAGCCAAAAGTATATTTTAAGGTACTTTAATGATTACCAGCTGGTAATTTTTCTAAGAGACTTGTTTTTTCTTAAATTCCATATATTTTTTTAGAACTTTTTAATATTTACTTTTCAGTTTTCGGTGGACACAACATCTTTATTTTATTTTTATGTGGTGCTGAGGATTGAACCTAGCGCCCTGAGCATGCCAGGCCAATGAGCTACTGCTTGAGCCACATCCCCAGCCCCTTAAATTCCATATTTTTTTGAGCTCATGATTTTCATACTATGAACTTAGGTTAATGATTTTTCTGATCAATTCTAAATTTTATTCAACTATAGAGTTTTGAAACATTTGTAACATTGCTACGTACACTCACCTGTAAAAAGTTACAAGGTCTTTACTTTTATATGTGTGAACACTGTGTATTGTGTGGTTGTCCAAAAATGTGTGTGGCCATATGTCATGTACATGATGTAAAAATTTGCAGATATATAAGAAATGCTTATCAATTTTTAAAAAATGAATCCTAATACCTTTAATTCATGCGATTTAGAATGGTTCAAATTAAATTGGTTAAACAGAAGAAAGTAAATATGTCTTTAAGATCAAACTTATAAGTCTCTCTAAGCGGTCAAAGAACTAATAAAATGTTGATGTCTATAGAATGTCTAATATCCCTAGGTTTTAAAAATTTTCTTCAACAACAAAAAATGTTTAATACTTTTTAATAAACTTATCTGATATCGTGGAAGAAATAAGCAGCATAGATTTGACATAAAATTAGTCATAAATGTGTTAGACATCTGATTAATTTACAAGGTTAAAATGCTAAATGTTAAATATACCATCTTAACTCTTTAAATTCTGTTGGCTAACAGTATTGGTATTTCATATATTGGAAAATATAAAAAGGGGGTTAATTTTTTTGCAATCACTGAGAAAAGGTTACTAAAATTTCAAGCACTGAGAAGTATAATTTTTGTAATTGAACATTGTATTTTCATTAAATGGTAAACAGATGTGATTAACTGTGTACTGAAAATAACAAAATGAGGCTGGGGATGTGGCTCAAGCAGTAATGGATTTGCCTGGTATGCACAGGGTGCTGGGTTGGATCCTCAGCACCACATAAAAATAAAAGATGTTGTGTCCACTGAAAACTGAAAAATAAATACTAAAACAATGCTCTCGAGCGCGCTCTCTCTCTCTAAAAAAAGAAAATAACAAAATGTTTCTTATTAAAATTAAATAATTGCCTAATTAAAAAAATACAAGGATTGTTTCAAATTGTGAACAAAAAAAAAAAAGGATTAACAAATAAAAAAGAGAAATTAAAGTTCTATATTAGTTGGATTTACATATATATGTAAAATGGTCAAGGCTATTTGCGATTTTACCTTAAGGTCAAGTGTTAATATATAATTACTGATATAATCTAGAGTTTAATCTATATGTTAAAAAGACAAGGATTTGTTGAAACATTGATTTACCTATAACATTGTGTTTATTAAGTCTTTTTTTCCCCTAGTAGTTTTGAAGGAATTAAGGATTATACAACTATGGTTAAACAACAACTGTTATTTAGAAATATTGTAAAAGGTTATTTCCTTGAAAGCTAAACTTGATTAATATAAAACCATCAATGTAATTGTGGTGTTATTTCTCTTCTTTGTGTATTAAATATGTTTATATCTTCCAGGTATATAAGTCTTTAAGGTAGAAGGTTTAAAAGAACGTTATATCAGGCTGGTGTTCTTCAAACTAAGGTTGTATGGTAATTTGGGGCTTATAAAGATGTCAAACTTTATTGCAGATTTATTTGTATCTTTTAGTGTTCTATAACTGAACCTGATATCAAAAAGATAAAATGTTTTATGTTACTTTTTACACTGAGGTAAAATTTAAATACATTTTAAGTTAATGAGAGCCTAAGTTATATAAAGGTTTATATTGTGAAACATGAAAGCATTTTGCTACTTTTCCAAAAAAAGTTAAAAGTTCTCAGCCTTCTTTTAATTCACATTTTAAATGTAATATCATATTGTGTTATCCAATATTCATGTGGACTCAAGCAACAATATATGTAAATTTTGTAAAATAATATTTAAGAAAAAAATCAACTTCAGAACTGTAATACTTCAACTAAGATTTGTAGGATCTCTGTGTTATCTGAGATAAGCTCTGCCTCCCACATTATTACATGTCAAAATGACTCCAAATCAGATCAGACTTCAGGTCATTTAAAGTTTTTTTCAAAAAATTGATTTTTGTTGTTAAGATTACAAGGATCTCAAACAGCAGATATAATATATAACTCAGCAAAAAATTAAGATAGTTATTAAACAAAGTAAATGTTTTTATTCTAATTTTATTTTGTATTTTCCTTATAAACTGTCTAAATGTTGTCTGTTAATGTTTAACAGTGGTATTGCTCTATGAACACACAACCTGGGTTAATTTAAGATAATAAGCTATCACCTAAATGACAGAAAGGATAGTACAGACACAAATTAATAAAAAGGGGCAAATGACTGCAAGGCTATAGACATTAAAGTTAAAACCCAGTTCTTAATTTAAGACTAGTGAGACTGGCTCACTATAACTTTCAGATCAAGCCTTAAAAATAAAGTTAAATTAAAAGGACAAAAAAAAAAATATGTAGCTCTTGCCCTCCAAGTCAGTCAAAATCCAGGGAACAGATAGCTTCTGTAAGGAGCTTTACAACTCTGGGTCACACAACCTCCTGACTGGGAGACTAATGAGACCACTGGAGAAGAGAAAGTAATCAATGCACTTGCCATGAAAAGAGGGTCATTGGAGAAAGAAGACATTCTTATGCATCCGAGAGAAGCTACATGGTCAGCAAGACCTGGACCCATCCTAGTGCAAATGGCACAAGCAGCATTGAAAAACTGCTCTTAAGTTTCCCCAAAAGTGACTTCCTTGGAAGGTCAGCTGACTCTTAACAATACATAGAAACAAAAGTCAGTTTGACTTGCTTCATCTTTAACACCTAGCAAAAACAGTTAAAACCAAACCATAGCCATTTATGAGCATTTGAAAGATAAATAATAATAGTTAAATATAACTTAAGATCTACACTTATGTTAGCCCCCCACCTACTCAAAAATAAGCAAAACTAGAGACTCATTAAAAAGATTCTGAGGAAGTAATGACTAATATCAATCAAGTGAAACTGCCAAGTCAGAAGTTTTAGTAGTTTAAGGCTTATAGATCTTCCCTGCCTCCTACACAGGTAGGATTAATATTTGCTAACATAATTATCTAACCCCAAGTAACAGAAATAAAAGGTTCTCCTCAAAAAATTAAACAATAAGATAACAAATAACCCAATGGACAAATGGGCCAAGGACCTGAACAGACGCTTCTCAGAGGAGGACATACAATCAATCAACAAGTACATGAAAAAATGCTCACCATCTCTAGCAGTCAGAGAAATGCAAATCAAAACCACCCTAAGATACCATCTCACTCCAGTAAGATTGGCAGCCATTATGAAGGCAAACAACAACAAGTGCTAGAGAGGATGTGGGGAAAAGGGTACACTTGTACATTGCTGGTGGGACTGCAAATTGGTGCGGCCAATTTGGAAAGCAGTATGGAGATTCCTGGGAAAGGTGGGAATGGAACCACCATTTGACCCAGCTATTGCCCTTCTCGGACTATTCCCTGAAGACCTTAAAAGAGCGTACTATAGGGATACTGCTACATCGATGTTCATAGCAGCACAATTCACAATAGCTAGACTGTTGAACCAATCTAGATGCCCTTCAATAGATGAATGGATAAAAAAAAAAATGTGGCATTTATACACAATGGAGTATTACTCTGCACTTAAAAATGACAAAATCATGGAATTTACAGGGAAATGGATGGCGCTAGAGCAGATTATGCTAAGTGGAGCTAGCCAATCCCTAAAAAAACAAATGCCAAATGTAATCTTTGATATAAGGAGAATAACTAAGAACAGAATAGGGAGGAAGAGCATGAGAAGAAGATCACCATTAAACAGGGTCAAGAGGTGGCATGGAAAGAGAGAGAGAAGGGAATTTGCATGGTAAAGGAAGGAGACCCTCATTGTTATATAAAATTACATATAAGAGGAAGTGAGGGGAAAGGGGGAAAAAACAAGAGAGAGAAATGAATTACAGTAGATGGGGTAGAGAGAGAAGATGGGAGGAGAGGGGAGGGGAGGGGAGTGGGGATAGTAGAGATAGGAAGGGCAGCAGAATACAACAGACACTAGTATGGCAGTATGTAAAAAAGTGGATGTGTAACCGATGTGATTCTGCAATCTGTATACGGGGTAAAAATGGGAGTTCATAATCTGCTTGAATAAAATGTATGAAATATGATATGTCAAAAAATAAAAATAAAAAAGAAAAAGAAATAAAGGGTTTTCTACTTGACATGGAGATGAGACCAGTAAAAAATTTATAAGATTGGATGACATTGATTAGCTTAATTACATCTCATGGGGATGGACATCTGCAACATTAAAAGTTAAATGTTGTGTTTACATTCCTAATAACTGCAAAGATGTTAAAGGTTTACATTTCTTAATAAAGGCCTTGACCACTCTGGACTTACAATGGGAACAGCTTCTCAGTCTTCACATCTCTGGTGAGAAAATATTAACTTTTTTTCATCTTCATGATATTCATTTGCATGTTGCAGAGACTACAATAATTTTTAAATACTCATGTGTTTTTTTTTTCTTTTATTCTTTTTCTTTGTTTCTTTCTCATAGAAACACTCATATCCAGAGGACTTTAGTACCTGTTCTTTCCCAACCAGACTTCAATCCAACCTGACTTCTAAAAGGAAATTACAAACTTCTTGCCCCTTCTCACATCACCTCTCAACTTTGAAGCAGCCAGAGGAGTCATTGCCCCTTTTCCTTACAACTGTAGATAGTTTCTAAAATTAGAAGGGTTGGGGATGAAGCCAGAATTAGATAGACTGTGAGTATAGATAGGTAAATTCAATCAGGTCAGACCAAAAAGTCCAATTTTGAGTAAATCCTGAGAGTTGGAGACTGTCCCTTTAGGGGTTAAAATTTACTAAGAGCAATTTTTCCACCCTATCAAATATTTGAAAGGGACCCATAAGACAAGGAGGAGAATGATAAGCTCAGCCTAATTGAATTTTAAGATTGGGTGCCATCTCATCAAAAAGTCATAAAAAGTTAATTTCTGTTTTATTATAAATTACTGATATTTCTGAAATTATTTGAAATTCCTGCCTGTGTTCTTCTTGACCAGATAATAACCTTCTCTGAAACCCCAGTGGCACCTCATAAATTCTGATGTTAGTATCTAAATTTAATCCCTACCTTGAAATAGTATGCCATGTAGATCATTAACCTATTATCTGCCTTTGTATTATGCTTGTCAAAATCCTATTATCTTTGAGTTCTCTAGACACACCACTTTGCAACATTTTGTGCTATGAAAACTTGTTCCTTGAAAGCTGCAGTAGTGATCTCTTGTCCAGCTTAGAGAGAGACAGTCCTGGCCAGCCTTGTGTACACAACTCAAGCTTGCTCGAATTTGATTTAAAATTGAAGTTGATGATATTTCTTTGAATGCTGGTTCAATACCCCCAAAGATTTCAGAGACTAATAATAAAGTAGAGGTTCAGGGTGCTGCATGGAGGAGAAAAAAGAACTTCACACCCCATCTCCATTAATCGAAGGAGAAGACATCACAGAGAGCAGGAAGTCTCAAGGCCTCCCATGTTTTATTTGTGAGAGTCCTGATAGATTTGTGAATTGTCAAGTCTACGGTGTTACTTGCAAAATGAGAAAAATCTAGAATCAACTTTCCTGGACTCACAATGAAAGCCATTTTTTTTTCTTCAAGAAAAAAAAAAAAAAAAACACTTAAGCCCCTATTAACAATAAGTCTTCTCTTTATTATGTGACTTTTTGAATCATTCAAACTCTTGAAGCAAGACAGCAAACTTAGCTCCTTTTTGAAAAAATTATAATTTTTAGTTGCAGATGAATATATATATATATATATATATATATATATATATATATATATATATATATCTGTTTTTATGTGGTGCTAAGGAGTAAACCCAAGGCCACACACATGCTCAGTGAGTCCACTACCACTGAGCCACAACCCCAGCCCCACTTAGCTCCTTTTTAAAGAGATCAGCTCTGTTTCCATAAAAACAAGCCGGCTGGTTGGGGGGGGGGGGGGGAGCAGTTCATGATGCTGTTTTATTGTTGTTGTTTTCTCCTTGTAAAGCACAGAATGTTCACCTGCAATTAAGAAAAAACACTTGGGAACTACCCTTGCAGGTTTTGTAGGAAGGCAGGTAGGTGCCTAATGCCTGGGATCCAGGTGACTGGCTTGGAAACAGGGCAAGTACCCTGTTTGACCTGGGTTTGTGCAAAGCTGCCATCATGTGCCACTGCAGACATTATTATAAGTGAGACACTGAGCCCAGGTGCTCAGCTGGATTTTACACTGTTCTGAGCTTTCTGACTAATATCTTCTGTAATGATTATCATTCTCTGCCTCCAGATAGAATGCAGTCTCAAGATATTTCTTAATCTGTGTTGGAGGTAAATAAGGTTCTAATGCTGCTATCCAGGGACAAGTCTTCTCCAGGGCACATGCCAGGTCTGCGTAAGTCTCCATTAAAATTGGCAGGCATTCACTGACAACTTCCCAAGGGGCTGAGATGATATTTCTGTTTGTATGATTTTGGATTGGTTAGTATTAGAACAAATGACACAGACATGATGAAGGTGAGATGGGAAGCACACCTTCCATTGGCAAACTTTTCCTTTTTCACAGCAGAATCATCTGGTATGGCTTATTTTAAGAGAAGAAAATAGTGGTGGGCTGAAGCAAGGGTCTGGGTTACATAAACTTCTTTTATCATATCATTTATTTTTCAGAACATATAACCCTCTCATCATGGGCACTCCTGTCATCCACATGCCCAAATACAACATGTCGAATCATTTTGTCTGAAATCCAGATTTAAATTCTATGTTTCATGGTACAGCCAGCAATTACATGGCCCCGCTTTCTCTCCTTTTTCTCTACACTCTCTCTATTAAATAAATAAATAGATAAATAAATAAATAAATAAATAAATCTTCTGCATGCCTTGATAAACACTTCCATCTCAAGATTGGGAGTCATCTTTTCACAAAGTCATGAGAAGTTAATTGCTATTTTACTATACATTAACTCTGATTTCTAAATTTGTTTAAAATCCTGCCCATGCTTTCAACTCACCCATGCCTGGTTTTCCCTGACCAGATTAAAACCTTCTTTGAAACCTCACTGGTGTCTCATAAATTCTGATATTGGGATCTAAATTTTTTTCTCTACCTTGACATGACATGTAGATCAATAGCCTACCATCTGCCTAAACAATAGGTTAAGTCATAAAACAAACCTTAAAAAATTTTTGAGGCTAAAACTCATTTCAAATAACTTTTTTTCTGAACACAATGTAATAAAACTGGAAATAAGTAACTGCATAAGTAAATTCAGAAACATCCTACATGTCTACAAATAGAACAACAAACTCTCAAATAGCCAAGAGTCAATAAATAAATAGAATGGAAAAATTTTAAAAATTGAGAAAAATGGTGATAGAAACACAAAATAAAAAAAAAAAACCCTATAGAATCGAACACAGGCAATTCTAAGAAGATTAGATAAATATCTACATAAAAAAGGAAAATAACCAAGACTTCCACTTGAAGGAGGTAGGAAATCAAGAAAAAGCCAGACCCAAAACTATTAGAGGAAACTAATGCTAAACATCAGAGAAGAGGTAAATAAAATAGAGACTAAAAATTTATTTTAAAAATATCAACAACAAAAAGAATTTATTTATTTATGTATTTATTCATATCTGGGATTGAACTTAGAAGCAACCAAAGACTGAGAGACATCTCCAGCTATATTTTGTTTTTTTATTTAGAGATAGGGTCTCATCGAGTTGCTTAGTGCCTATCTTTTGCTGAAGCTGGCTTTGAACTTGCCTTCCTCATGCCTCAGCCTTCCAAGCTGCCTGGAATTACAGATACGCACATTGGCACCTGACAAAACTTGGGTATTTCTTTTTTATAAATTTTTAAATTTTTATTTATTTTCACATACCATACATTTGAATCAAATGGGGTATAATTTCTCATTTTTCTGAATGTACAGGTTGCAGAATCACAGTAGTCATACAGTCACGTATACACATACAGCAATACAAGAGTCTATTTTATTCTGCTGTTCTTCCCTTCCTCCCTTCTCCTCTACTCCCCTCCCATCACTTCTCTCTACCTAATCTAATGTGACACACTTCTTTTGTTTCCCCTCACATCATCATACATGTATTCTGTAAAACAATGAGGGTCTCCTTCCATCTTCTGTACAATTCCCCTTCTACCTCCCTTTCTCTCCCACCTCTCCTCCCTATTTAGTGGTAATCTTCTTCTCATGCTCTTCCTCCCTATCCCATTTTGATTCACCCCCCCCCCCCCTTATATCAGACAAGACATTCAGCATTTTTTTTTTAGGGATTGGCTAACTTTACAAAGAATAAACTGCTCTAATGCTATCCATTTCCCTGCAAATGCTATGGTCTTGTTATTTTTTAGTGCTGAGTAATGTTCCATTGTGTATGAAAGCCACATTATTTTTATTCATTCATCTATTGAAGGACATCTAGTTTGGTTCCTCAGTCTAGATATTGTGAATTGAGCTGCTATAAACTTTAATGTGGCTATGTCCCTGTAGTATGCTCTTTTTAGGTCTTTTGGGTATAGTCCAAGAAGGGGAATAGCTAGGTCAAATGGTGGATCCATTCCAAGCTTTTCAAGTAATGTCCATACTGCTTTCCAAATTGGCTGCACCAATTTGAAGAACTTAAATTAGCACTATTTGCTGATGACAGGATCCTATACCTAGCAGACCCAAAAGGTTTTACCAAGAAACTTTCAGAACTAGTAAATGAATTCAGAAAAGTGGCAGGATATAAAATCAACACCCATAAATCAAAGGCATTCCTATATACCAGTGAAAAATCCTCTGAAATGGAAATGAGGAAAACTATCCCATTCACAATATCCTCAAAAAAATTAAAATACTTGGGAGTCAACCTAACAAAAGAGGTGAAAGATCTATACAATGAAAACTACAGAACCCTAATGGGAGAAATAGAAGAAGACCTTAGAAGATGGAAAGATATACCTTGCTCATGGATAGACAGAATTAATAGTATTAAAATGGCCGTATTACCAAAAGCACTTTACAGATTCAATGCGATTCTGATCAAAATCCCAATGGCATTCCTTGCAGAAATAGAAAAAGCAATCATGAAATTCATCTGTAAAAATAAGAGACCCAGAATAGGTAAAGCAATTCTAAGCAGGAAGAGTGAAACAGGTGGTATCGCTCTACCAGATTTTAAACTATACTATAGAGCAATAGTAACAAAAACAGCATGGAAGTGGCACCTAAACAGGCTGGTAGACCAGTGGTACAGAATAGAGGACACAGAGATAACCCACAAAATTACAACTACTTATATTAGACAAAGGTGCTAAAAGCATGCAATGGAGAAAGGATAGCATCTTCAACAAATTGTGCTGGGAGAACTGGAAATCCATATGCAACAGGATGAAATTTAATCCCTTTCTCTTACCATGCACAAAAATTAACTCAAAATCGATCAAGGAGCTAGGAATCAAACCAGAGACTCTGCATCTAATAGAAGAAAAAGACTTGGGTTTTTCTAAAAAAATATAAACCATATTAAAATACTATCCTTTTTGCATCTTTATTATGTTTTGATGCAGTAAGATTCAATTGATAACATTACCCAAAAACAAACAGGAAAATGAGACAGAGAAGTACTAAAAAAAAAATAAGAATGAAAGACTTTCAAAACCAAAGGTATAGATTTGATAGAATCTTTTTTTTTTTTTTTTTTTCAGGTCTTGTATCTGGACACAGGTCCTCAGGTATTCTGTGCAAGCATTCCACCGCTGAGCTACAGCCCCAGTCCTCAAACATTGATTTTATTAAAGTTTGTTAATTTTGCAAAGTGTTTTGAGGATGTTGAGTCAAAGAGTAATGGAAAATTCACTTAAAACTTATTGAGTAAGTTTTCCACAACACATTCTTCTATTTGGTGACATACATGAGAATAAGAACAAAATAAATCACATTCCTAATGGAGATTAAATTCTAAAAGGAGACAGACAATAGACAAAGAAGTTATCAGGTAATTTAAGAACATAAATCAGCACATACAAGTGAAGGACTTAAGGCGATTACCTCAGTGAAGTAGAGTCTCTGGGTTGTAAACTAAATGGTCATTTGATGAAAAATAGGAGGCAATGCTAGAGGTGAGCATGGACTATTGAGGCATATTTGGTGATATGAGAAAGGATATAAGATATGGTTTGTTGGGAAATGTTCAGCTTCAAAACCATTCTAAAATATGACTAGGTGAATTAGAGGTGGCTATGTGAGGCTTAATTTTATGTGTCAATGTTACTTGGTCATGGGAGTGTCCCTATGTCTGAATAAAAATTATTTCTCACTGGATTCAGTGGTTTATACCTGTAATTCCAGTGAATCAGGAGGTTTAGGCAGGAACACCACAAGCTTGAGGCCAGTCTTACAAACATACCAAGATCCGTAGCAACTCAGAAAGACTCTGCCTGAAAACAAAAATTGAAACAAAAATAAATTAGGGTGTAGCTTAGTGGTAAGATGTTTCTGAGTTAAATTTCCAATACCACCCTCCCTGAAAAAATTATAAAAATGCACTATCTTTTTAAATGTCTCTATAATGATGCTTTTGGAACACAATGACAATTGAATTGGTAGACTGAATAAGGAAGAGGCTTACTTTTCCTTGAGGGATTGAATAGCATAAATGGTGGCAGAAGTCTGAAACTCTTAGCCCTTTACATAACTAAGCTGGACATCAATCTTCTGCACTCAGTTCTCACACCTTCAGGCTACACCACAAGCCTTCTAGTGTCTCCAAAGCATCAGCTTGCAGATGGTAAGATTTTCAGCCTCTAAAAATCACAGAAGTAAATACTCTGTGCCAGGTGCTATCCTGGGTGATTTTACACACACACACACACACACACACACACACACAAATGTATAAAATTGTTTCAATAGCAGTCTCACTAATACTTGGAATACCCTTTTTTTGCAATTTTCAATTATCAAGGAGAGTAAAGTAGAAAATTGTAAATACTCATTGTCAAAATATGACACCTTTAAGGATAATCTAAGTGCTAATACATCACAGAGTACTGCACTTACTCCAAATTCCTTATTTAGTGCGTCTGCGATAAGAACCAATCATTTTTTTCTAACATTTTTTTTTCAGGTGATTCTGACACTACAATTTCAGGTGAATTTCACACATTGAGAATGACTGCCATAAATAAGAATACATTTTTCAAATACTCATGATAGTCAAGACTTTAATCACATTCCTGTTCTTTCTGCCAACCAGTACTTAATCCAAGACAATGAGAGCTTGAGCTAACTTGAGAAATTGTGTTCTTATTTAATTATTTAGAAAATTGAATATAAATTTTCATCAGGCCACTATGTTCCATCCCTGAAAAGGTTCCTGTGTCTCCTTATAATAGAAGTTCTACAAGCATTGCAAAATGTCAATTTTGATTCTAAGGAGCATGTTCATTTACAAACTGCAGAAAAACAAACAATTATAAAACTTTTTACAGCCATACCTCCCTTTAAGTAATCAAGTCATAAAGAATACTGGCATCCTAGCCAAAAGTTGTGTTATGACCAATTTTAACATTAGACGTGAAATTTTACCATTTGCTTCCTTGTAAAAGTTATTGACTTTTCATATTTCTAGTAAATTATTTCATTGTTCTCAAAGACTGTGCCTTCCAAGGATTTTTGGGCTGGGCTCCAAATAGCCTTTTGTATTTGGGAACACTTCCATGACTTCTGTTTTATTTTGTATCCTTTTTGTTTTACTATTGCCACGTAATTATAACTAGATTTGTCTACATTTCTGGTTAAAGCATAAAGTTTATTTTATTGAGTGAGCTCTGACTTCATTCTGGCTGAGCCCAGATTTTTTTTTTTTTAATAAAAGTGAACACTGACACTGAAATTTATTTTTGTTTTATAAACATTGAAAGAAGGTATTTATTTATTTATTTTTGCATTACAATTTTTAATACACCTTTATACTAAAATTTTTCAGATCTCTGATTGTATATAAGGTATGTTGACAGCAAATTCACATCTTCATACATGTGTTTTGTATAATGATGAGGGTCTCCTTTCACCATCCATGCTATTCCCCTTCTCCCTCCCTTTCCCACCCACCCCTATTTCCTATCTAGAGGTTATCTGAAAGAAGGTATTTAGATATCTATTTGTATATATGTCTTCTCCTACGCCCCCACACAAATTAAAAACATCCAGATCAATATAGTTTCATAAGCTATCACACCTGTAAAACAGCAAACACCCAGAACAAGAATTGAGGTGTTCCTGGAAAGCTATCAGTAGCAGCCATCTAGTGCTACACTAAAGATTTGGACAGGAAACTTTAGTGTCTTCAATTTAAAGCCTGTAAACAAGCTGCTCTGAAAACTTTAGATCCAGGTTTCCTCAGCTGAGGCTTGTCCTTTGTGCTCCACTGAAAGTCACATCTAGGCATTCTTAGTGACTCCATTTTTTGAATCATGGTGGATATCCAGAGATGCTAGAGTTTAGTCTGAGGCACATGCTATGGACATAGAAGAAATTAAATAAAACTCTTGAAGTTGAGATATGTGGTAATTAAACTACCAGTGTTATTTTCATAAAAAATTATATGATATAGAATATATCAAGTGCCAAGCACAAAACTGGTACTATTTACATGTTGATTTATTTTATTACTTCATTTTCCTGTCTGAGAAATATTGATTTTTCCATAAGTCTGCCAATATTTCTCTACTTTATCTATAATTCTATTTCACCTTGTAGACAGGAGTATATTTTCTTAAGATATTTGATAGTTAAATATATCTTATTCATCAGCCATCCTATATCATCAATGTGCAGCACCACCCTATCCTCTACTAAATCACATGTAGTAATGGAAAACTGATTCAAAGCATATTTTAATATAATTGAAAGATAAAAAAATGGTTTGGGTTGTGAAACAATAAATGAATAGGCACAGATATATTTCTTCTTTGGGGGCTTTCTAATGCAGATTTTTAAAAATAGATTACATAGGTGAGTAATTAAGTTGATAGTCTGGATGACTTATATTTTTATTAGGTTATTATAATTATGCATAGTACTTGGGTTTTTGATGTTTTATACTACTCAAATTTTTAGTAGAAAATATAGTCAAAATCAAAGTAAGAATAGTTGATATCTGTAGTTCACATTATTCATTGTTTCAATAAAAATCTAAACCATTTCAAACTTCTCTGAAGTATGTTTATAATTTTGCATAGAAGTACTCAGTGCAGCACAATAAAGAAATATTCTTCATTAGTAGGAGTCTCTATTTTTATCTTGATTTTTCTCCATGTGACTAGATGTGTTGATAAAATGGCTGAAGACACTCAGATCTCTCTCTCTCTAAACAATAATTATTCTCAATTTTTATTTAACAAATATTTATCAAATGTCAGACACAATCCTGTTGTTGTAATATTTTATATTGTTTTGTTATGTGTCCAAATTACATGTGTCTTAAATCTCATATTCATTTAGTAACATTATATCTTAACCTGCATTATGTCATACACTATGGCACTATTTAGAAATAGTGGACAGTCCAATTCCTTTCCCAATTTATATGTAGGATTTGGGAAATGAAAGCAATTGTTTTAGTTTATATTTAATGTTTGTGGTAGCTGCTGTCTAACCATGTGCTTTTCAATGACAAGTATTACTTAATATAACTATTTTTGTATTTTTTTGAGGGGAGGGTGAGTACCAGGGATTATACTCAGGGTCACTCAACTACTGAGCCACATCCCCAGCCCTATTTTGTATTCTGTTTATATTAAAGACAGGGTCCCCCTGAGTTGCTTAGTGCCTCACAGTTACTAAGGATGGCTTTGAACTTGCTATCCTCCTGCCTTAGCTTCCCAAGCCACTGAGATTACACCCATGTGCTACCATAACCTGAAAAATACCTATTCTTTAACTCAATGGCTCATTGCTCTTGAACCAAACATTGAACTCAATTTGCTGTTTGCTTAAGTTAAGCTGCTCTCTCAAGGATAATCCCAGCCACCTTTTATACAAAATCTTATTAAAGAATCTCAAAAAGCTCTGTATACCCTTCAGATTCAGCTACATGTGATATGAACAAATGTCAGGTGTGCAATTCAAAGCCCACAAAGAACAAGCAACATTCAGAAATCCAGATATAAAATTCTTTTGTCTATCTAATAAAATATCTATAACTTATATCATGTTTAATACAAACTATACATGGTTTTTCAACTTATTGTTTTCAATTTTCACCATCTTGCTGCAGAACAGCTACAATTATCTCAGGGATGTGAAGTGACTTCTCCTGTAGAAAGTACTTATGATATTAAAAGTAGATTACATTTGATTATCTACCATTGATCCATACCTTACTGTGTCTGTGTGCACTTGGGTGCCCATAGGAAGACACACTGAATGAAATCAGGAAGAATGTAGTCACTCACTTATATTGAGAATTAATGTCTTTATAACGATTTTGAATATGGCATGGTGTTTCCATTTTAAATATTGCAAATATTTAGGAAGTGCTTTTAAAAATAATCTCTAGGTAGGGGCTGGGGCTGGGGCTGAGTGGTAACACACTGGCTTGGCATGTGTGAGGCACTGGGTTTGATTCTCAACACAATAAATAAATAAATAAATAAATAAATGTCTATCTACAACTATTTTTTTAATCTCTAAGTAAAATCAAATGAGGTTGTTATAATTGCTGAGTGAATAAAACAAAGTGTTTCAGAATAACATTGTGTTTGTCATTTCCACACTGTCTTTGAAAGAGTATAGTGAATTAGACATAAACATAAAATGCATTGAAGATCTTTTTAAACACTGATTTCTAATCTCTACTGCACTTTATTCTAGCTTTATTATATCATGTGTCTCTGAATACAAAAAAAACATGTACTTGGTACTAGTTTGCATTCAGTCCATAATTTTAAGAAAATTGTGGCAGATAAGTATCTTATTGTTTTAATATTTTATTTTTTAGTTATCGGCGGACACAACATCTTTGTTTGTATATGGTGCTGAGGATGGAACCCGGGCCTAGGTTCCATTCAACAATGAATGGCTAAAAACTTGTGGCTTATGTATACAATGGAATGTTACTCAGCCATAAAGAAGAATGAATTTATGACATTTGCCAGGAAATACATGGTTCTGGAGATTTTATGCTATGTAAAACACACCAATCCTTTAAAACCAAAGGTTGAACATTTTTGCTGATATGTGAAAACTAAAGCTCATAAAGTGGGGGAGGGGTAAGAAAAGAAGATCAGTAGATTACACAATGGTAAACCAAATTAATAAATGAATAAATAAATAAAAGGGAAGGGGATAGGACTATAAAAGACATGTAAATGTATAAAAGTATCTAAGTGAATCCCACCTTTATGGTCACCCACAAGAATAGGATTTAATTAGAATAAGATATATCCCATGCTTGCATAATTTCATGAAAATTGATTTTACTATCAGTTAGAACTAAAAGAACTTATAAAACAAAAAACAACTTATATTTGTTTGAAAAGCTATATGCTTATCTTATTACATGCATCATACAATACATATATCTATCAAATTTTGTTGCATATTTATATTTTTATTTCATACATTAAAAATTGATAAAAAATTTAAAAAAATAAATCCAAACAAGATTGTTGTTGATATTTTCTATATTAATAACACACATAAATACCATAAAATGTTTGAACTTAAATTTACTATTGAATGTTTCCTTTAAGTGGTCTGTCTACCTTGTTACATTTCAAAATTTCTCTTATGCCATTGGTATTGGAATTATTAGAGATATCACTACATATTCAGAAAAGCCAGCTCCATCACAGAAATAATAAATAAGATTGTACACCTTAGTAAATCTCTAATTAATGGTTGGACAATTAAAATTTGAGGATTCCCTTTCTTATATCCATAATATTTTTTCATCTGAATGATATGTACAATTTAGCTCATGCTATAAAAAATTACAAAACATATATTTTTGTGGTAATGCCTGAGTTTTATATTGTATTTCATAAATGTGGAGTATATATACTTTTTTGGACTTAACTACTTTTTCTGCAGAAGTAGATAATAGTGTCATCATGTTCAAAAACAACTTAGTAATTAGTCACTACCTACATGATAATCTATTAACTCTCATTTCAACTTCAGTTACATTACAAACTGTGCAAATGTTCATGTGATCAATGTGTTATTTATTTACATATTCTTATTTCAGGAAGTGTTAACATTCAGGGATGTAGCCATTGATTTCACTGAAGAGGAATGGGAATGCCTTCAGCCTGCTCAGAAAAACTTATATAGAGATGTGATGTTAGAGAACTACAGAAACTTGGCCTTCCTGGGTAAGTATAATTTCCCTTTAGAATTTTAAATTAATAATTATTATTTAATTTACTTCTCTTGCAGAATATCTTCTGGGAACTTCTCTATAAGAATGAGTTTCAGGGCATTTTTAGCACAGATATTTCACTCTTTAATAGATATTATTTTACTCTTTAATCTCTTTCTTTTTCCAGTATGTTATACGTCTTTCAGTTTAGATAAGTAGTACCTAGCATAATTCAGTGATGTAAACTATTATAGCCTACACATAGCAGTTGAGAGGCCCAAATGTCCAGGAGGAAACCAAACTTAAAAATGTTGATGGAGTAGTTATCCAGCAGAAAAGATTTTTCAGAAAGCTTAGGTTTATTTCTTTTGTTTGTTATCATTGAAAACATACTGCCCTATGTTTATCACATTTTCAAATTCTTTTTAGTCTTTTTTTTTAAGTGATGTCCCAGTTTATTCAAATTAACCACCAAGACTTACCTATCATTGTGAGGGCCAGAATGATCTGTTACAAATCTTCTTGTGAAGAAACCTATAAGGAATCAAACAGAAGAGAGAGACACACAGACATACAGTGCAAAGGAAAAAAGAAAAAGTGGCTCCTCCTCTTCATGGCAGCATGTAGTATACTCCAAAATTACATAGCTTCTGTTACCATGACTACATTTCTAACCTAGTATTTTCTCAATCCCAAGTGCTAACTAAGCAAAATAAGGTGCAGTTAATACAAACACAGAGTCCCTTCTCCCTAAGAACTTTACCACTGAAACTAGATAGTGCACCTGTATAGTTATCTTAGTAGCTTCAGGGAGAAACTGCTGAGCAGTACAATTGTGGGGCTCAGGGTGCCAGTCACCATCACCTCCACATTTTCCTGTCTATTTCCATTGTCAGAATACCTACAGCTCCCCCTCCCCATTTTTAAAGGCCTTTTGAAAAAATAGTATCAATTTTCTCCTTAATGATGGTGGGGGCAAAAAATAGGCAGGCATAGACAACAGCAAGTGCAACATAACAATGCCAACATCAGTAAACATCTACCTATGAATATTTTTTGACCCAGATGAAATTTAGTAAACATACAGTTAGCCAGTCCAACAAATCTAAACTTCCATCATCTTGTTGGGCCTTATTAAAGATACTTTAAGTTAATCTAACTCTTTTGAAATAAAATTACTATTATCACTTAAATTGAAGGAACACATGTTATTAAACTTCTGGCATCCTTTTTGATGCAACAATAGCACATAATCAATTGCAGCCTGATTGTCAAGAATGGCTTGACAGTGTTGTTTTTGTTCTTCATTAAGCATATTAATAGCTATGGAGGCATGACAAATACTTTTTATAATAGCATAGGCCAGTTTCATAGTTATTTTGTAAGCCCCTAGAGCTAGTCCAGGGATACTCACTAAGAAGAATGTCAAAGCATCATATTCTGCCTTAGAGAGAAGGTTCACTGAATCATCACAGTTTTTATCAAGGGGAATAGATCTTTTATGAATACATTAAGCAGGATAGTGGCCTATTACTGTGAGGATGGTAAGAACACAGTCCGCTAAGGCAACAAAGGGTACCATGAGACATTTTTGCAGGTATGTAACAGACAAGTGAGTACAGATATTATAATGGGTTGTAGAAGTCCAGGATCTCACAGTACCAAATTTCCCACAGCTGGTGTACAAAAAACTGAGCAACATTGCTATTGAGATCAAAGCATTTACAGAGTTTTGTGTGTGTTTAGCAATCAAAGAAGTAACTAAGTAATCCAGAGTACATTCTAACCCCATTTGAGCCAATACCTATTGAGATGAGGCTGTTAACAATTTTATATTCCCCCAAGTGACTGCAATTATAATATCTTGGGGTCCTTTTTTAATGGTTATTCTCTTTCAAGGTGAATAATCATTGTCCTCTTGTTTGGGGGGACTCTCCTCTTCCAGGATTAAATAAAACTTAGGAATCATCTTGTGAAGTCTCTGTTATCTATTTATAATTGCTACATCTCATGCATTGAGCTAGAGTTCAAACAGGACCTGTTGTCACAAGCATAGCAGTCTATGCTTTTCCCCATGTGATTAGAGGATCTTGTCATGCTGTGTCTGGTGGAATCCTATATATTACATATTTTTTTTGTTAATGGCTGTTTGGGAATAAAATGTCTATTCAAGGCTGTTGACTATTTTTGAGCATTAATTTTGTGTTGTATAATGATCACATTAACTGTAAATAAAACAATATTTAAAGCATCATTAATATGAAAGAGGCTAGATCCCTTTTTTGTTTCTGTTTTAAAAGGCAAGTTTTAAGGATATAATTTGCTCATTCAACCAAAGCTTGTCCAGGAGGATGATGAGAAATTTCATGATTTAAAACCATGTCTTACTGATAAAAAAAATTGTGCAAAAGAACGAGATGTATAGGCAAGGGCATTATCTGTCTTTAAATGAATAGGGAGGGCCTCTGAGAGCAGATCATGCTTGATTTCTTGCCATGCTCTCTGCTGGAACTGACTTGGCAGTTTTTTTCTTTTAGATTCAATTCTATTAGTAATTTTTTTCTTTTGATTTGTGTTTTGCAATAATTCATTAATAATCATAAATATTTTGAAGTGAATACTCATTACACTTCTACTTTTAAGTTGTTTTCTATATTATATTTTTTTCTATTTTGATTAAGAGTTTAATTCAGGCTCATTGTTTTTTACTGTTGCATGCTTGGATTCTATATATATATATATATATATATATATATATATATATATATATTCATACTTCCCTTTATATATCCTATAGGTTTTAAATTTTTTATAGTATCTCACTAAGTTGCTTAGACTGGACTTGACCTTATGGTCCTGCTTGATATGCCTCTCCCATATTGGTAGAATTTCAGCTTTTTACACTACGAATGCCTCTCTCATTTTTTCTAAAAGAATTATTCACACACATAATTTGAGCTTATTTATATTATCATTTTTTGTCTCAATTTCACTCAATAAAGTTTCTTTAAATAGTTATTTAGTGTTCTTTGAGTAATTCATAATTGTCAATATTCTAATGTTCCCTTCTTAATGTTTTGTTTGGTCACTTGGATTAAGCCATGCTTTTCTTTATCTTTATTAGCTGTACTATTTTAATTGATTTGTTCATTAAAGCAGCTAACAGTAGATTATATAGTCATTTGGGGGGAAAATTATCAAAAATTTTAAATAAATAAAAATAGCCAAGTACAGTGCTACATCCTTGTAATACTAGCTAATTGGGAGGCCATGCAAAAGTACTTCAAGTTTGAGGCAAGTCACAGAGATTTCAAAACAACATGACTCAAATAATTTTAAAAAGGCTTATGTTGTAGTTCAGTGATATAGAATTTGGGGGCTTAATCCCAAGCACCACACATAAAATAATTTAAAGTTGGATGACCTAAAGATCCAGAAATGCCAGCACTAAATATATATCCATGAACAATTAAATCAGCCAATTGAAGAGGTACCTCTGCATTTTTGTTTAGTGCAAACATTGTTCTTAATATTCAAGACAGAGTCTCAATATATGTGCCCATCAATGATTAAATGAGTACAAATATTGTACTTATATACTATTATTATTTAGTTATATAAAATATTTTGTCTCTTAAAGTGTTATAAGATATATATGCAGGACTTTGCATTAAGTAAAATATGGCAGGGAGAGAGTCAGTTGCAGGAGCTTTTGATTCACATGTGGAAGTCAGAAATCTAATGAGTAAAATTTTGCTCACCAGGTACTGTGTTTTGTGTAGGGTTGACATTGTTAGTCAAAGTCTCCATATTTTTATTTTAGTGGGCATAAGAGGGTCAAGAGTTTTGTTTACCACATGGTGAGTGTAGTGTATCATGTTCTTCATAAATATTAATAGAAGGAATACAATTCCTTTTAAGTACAAAACTGATAATTATATAAAATAATGCATGTGTTGATTCATTTTAGTCATTTTACCTTGTATAAATAGTATAAGATACCATAATATATGTAGTAAATTCATAAAGTTGTATTTGTCATTAAAAGAAATCATCATATCACACAAATTTAAAACTATAAAAATCAATTTATTATTCTTGATTGCCATATTTTGATTTCATCCAAGTATTATGGCCATAGGCTATGCAAGGTTTTTATAGTCTTTTAAATATGTTTTTAGGGAAGATTTTATAGACATATATGTGTATATTTCTTAGTAAAATTTTTGTTCATATTTCTTTTTAAGAGTCCATAACCACTTTACCCTTGTTGAATATTTATGGTATTATCACCCAAAATCTATCAGTTATTTTTATGTCTCTATGTCATGGTAGATAAAAAACAGTTTTCAGACACTCTTTAAAAAAGCCACAGATGTTTATATATGTTTTACATTTTCTATATTCTACTGAGAGTGAAGGTAACTGGTAGATATTTACTAAATACAGAACGCTATCTTATGGAGCACAAAAGTCTGTGGATGATAAAAGTAACATACTTTCCTTCTCTCTGTTGTATTACTCTACTTAGTGATGTACTACTCTTGGATACAGTGGTCTCTTCAAAAATTTGGGTAATATTCCCAAGGTAATTTTGTCTATACATTTTTATTGAACTGATATATTTCTGAATTAATGATAACTTTGGATTTACTAATCTGCTACACTCCTGATGTACTTATTTTACCTTAACTTCATGTTGTGTATGCAAATATATTTATCCCAGTCTAGTATGTAATTTTCAAAAATTTTTTTGTTTACTTCAGCCATGACTCCTCATCACACCAAAGAATATTCACCACAAAAGGGCATAAAACATATATTTCACAAAGTGGTAAGTGGGAAATACAGAAATTGTTATCTTGACTATTTACAACAAAAGAAAATATGGAAAACTAAACATGAGAGTAAACATCAGAAATTATATCAAAAATCAGGCCTTGTTCACCTCCAGAGAATTTATACTGGAGAGAAGCCCTGCAAACATAAACAATGTGGCAAAGCTTTTAGTTAAAAAAAAAAAAAAAAAAAAAAAAAGTCTTATTTACCACAGAAGAACCCATGCTGGAGAGATGTCCTACCAATGGGCAGAATGTGATAAAGTTTTTAAAGAAAAATCAATCTTTATTAAGCAAAGCAGAATTCACACTGAAAAGAAGACCTACAAATGTAAAGTATGTGGTAAAGCTTTTACTCAAATATCAATCCTTATATGCCATAGAAGAACTCATACTGGAGAGAATCCCTACAAAGAAAGTGAAGAATGTGGCAAAGCTTTTAGTCAAAAAATATACCTTATTCACCACAGCAGAACTCACACTAGACAGAAGGCTCACAAATGCAAAGTATGTGACAAAGTTTTTACTCAAATATCAACCCTTATTTGCCACAACAGAACTCACACTGGAGAAAAGCCCTACAAATGTAAAGAATGTGGAAAAGCTTTTAATAAAAAAGCAGGCCTTACTTGCCACAACAGAACTCACACTGGAGAGAAGCCCTACAAATGTAAATAATGTGGAAAAGCTTTTAGTCAAAAAGCAGGCCTTATTTGCCACAATGGAACTCACACTAGAGAGAAGGCCTACAAATGTACAGAGTGTGGCAAAGCTTTTAGTCAAAAAACAAGCCTTATTTGTCACAAAAGAACTCACACTGAAGAGAAGGCCAACAAATGCAAAGTATGTGACAAAGTTTTTACTCAAATATCAAACCTTATTTGCCACAGAAGAACTCACACGGGAGAGAAGCCCTACAAATGTAATGAATGTGGCAAAGCTTTTACTCAAAAAACACACCTCATTTGCCACAGCAGAACTCACACTGGAGAGAAGCCCTACAAATGTAAAGAATGTGGAAAAGCTTTTAGTAAAAAAACACACCTCATTTGCCACAGGAGAACTCACACTGGAGAGAAGCCCTACAAATGTAAAGAATGTGGAAAAGCTTTTAGTCAAAAAGCAGGCCTTAATTACCACAACAGAACTCACACTAGAGAGAAGGCCTACAAATGTAAAGAATGTGGCAAAACTTTTAGTCAAAAAACAAGACTTGTTTGTCACAACAGAACTCATACTGAAGAGAAGGCCTACAAATGCAAAGTATGTGACGAAGTTTTTACTCAAATATCAAACCTAATTTTCACAGCATAACTCACATGGGGGAGAAGCCCTACAAATATAATGAATGTGGCAAAGCTTTTACTCAAAAAATTCACCTTGTTTACCACAGAAGAACTCACACTGGTGAGAAGCCCTATAAATGTAAAGAATGTGGAAAAGCTTTTAGTCAAAAAACACACCTTATTCGCCACAGTAGAACTCACACTGGAGAGAAGCCCTACAAATGTAAAGAATGTGGAAAACCTTTTAGTCAAAAAGCAGGCCTTATTTGCCACAATAGAACTCACACTGGAGAGAAGCCCTACAAATGTAAAAAGTGTGGCAAAGCTTTTAATAAAAAAATCTGGCCTTATTTGCCACAACGGAACTCAAACTAGAGAGAAGGCCTACAAATGTAAAGAATATGGCAAAGCCTTTAGTCAAAAAACAAGTCTTACTTGCCACAGAAGAACTCACACTGGAGAGTAGCCCTCCAAATGTAAATAATGTGGCAAAGCTTTTAATCAAAAATAAAACTTTATTTACCACAGCAGATGACACTCTGGTGAGAAACCTTAAAAATATGAAGAAAGTGATAATGCTTTTAAAGAAAAAGCAAATCTTATTAACCACAAAATTTATACAGAAAAGAACCCCTACAAATGGAAACAATGTAGCAAAGCTTTTAATAAGAAATCAAAACTTTTTCACCACTACTAGGCTATTTATTCTGCAAAGAAGACTACAAATGTAGAGAATGTAGAAACATTTTTAATTATATATCACACATTACTAGACATTCAAGAAAACACACTGGAGAGAAGCTCTACAAATAAGACCTTTGTACTATTTCTTTAAGGATGGGTCAACATTTAATCCTCTCCACAATCATCACAGCAGAGAGAAATTTTTGAAATGTGAAAATTGACAATGTGATAATGCCTCCATAATTGATTCACCAATACTCAGCACCTGAGGATACATACTGGTTAGAGAGAATACAAATGGGAAAAAAAATGTTTCAAAGCCACATGTTTCTTAAACACTACTGATTTTTGGAGAATTCATTGTGCCCAGAAATCCTAAAAAGTTAAATAATATTTCCAAAACTTATTCAAATTTTCAATTCATCGAACATTTGAAAACTCATACCAGTAGATAACATTGAACATATTTTGTCCAAAATGAATGCCTTATATAACAACAAAACAACTACAATAAACACCTTGACAAATGTGAAAGTATAGTAAAGTCATTACCTATACATTACACCTTGATGTATATGAGGATAAGTGAAAGACAGAACTAATTTAAATATAGAAAATGAGTAGTTATCTTTAACTTTTGCTTAAATTTATTAAACATTATCCAGTTATTTGGTAGAAATAACAATCATAATTATTATACATGCATAGTGCAGAAACCTCATCTTTGAAAGTGTATAAATTTTTTTCTAAATCAAAGATTACTAACTATTCTCACTTTTGAATATTGGAGAAAACAATTATAAGAAATCTATTTTTGGGCTGAGGATGTGGCTCAAGTGGTAGGTAGCACGCTTGCCTGGCATGCGTGTGGCGCTGGGTTCGATCCTCAGCACCAAATACATATAAAGATGTTGTGAATGCTGAAAACTAAAAAATAAATATTAAAAATTCTCTCTCTATCTCTATCTCTCTCTCAAAAAGTGAATCTCATAACAAATTTTAAAAAAGCTATTTTTGATGTTTTATACTGAATTTTAATGGTTTAAACTTTACTTTTTTGTGCTGCAGTTTACATTTAGGGATTTTTAAACACTGGGCTACATTCCTAAGCCCTCTCCCCACTTTTTCAAATTTTGAGACTGGTCTTGCTAAGTTGCTTGAAACAACACTAAGTTGCTGAGGCTGAATTTAAACTTCTAAAACTTCTCAGCTTCCAAATTTACTTGTATACAAGCATGGACCATCATGCCAGTTTACAGTGCATTTTTCACCTATATTTACCTTATGTATGCAGTATGTTATTATAACTGAATATTTGTTTATATGTTAACAATCATGTATTGAATCCTGTCATTAATGACAGACATCACAGTGTTCCACTTGACTAAATGTTCTATGTAAGAGTAAAACATACTATTGAGTAAATAATACTCTAGCATCTCTTAATACTTTTACACATTTTAATCAAACTGAATGGAGAATATAATTTGCTTAAATCAGATAATTATAATTTTTTTCTGTTAGTATTTATGGTGAAATTAGAAGAGTTATAAGAAGGGCATAGAAATATAAAAGTAAGCCCTGGATTTTCATATATTGAATTAGAAATTTTAATATTTTAACTTCCACTGAAGATTAATTTTATACTTTAGGTATCTCATCCTCCCACTTTACAGTGATAACCTTGGTTGTAAATGTTAATATATATATATATATATATATATATATATATATATATATATATATAATTAACATATATATATATATAATTAACATATATATAATTAACATATATATATATAATTAACATATATATATATATATAATTAACATATATATATATATATATATATATATATATATATATATATATATATATATTGTAGTTAGACACAAGACCTTTATTTTATTTTATTTATTTTTATGTGGTGCTGAGGATCAAACCCAGGGCCTTGCACATGCGAGTTGAGTTGAGCTCTCTACCACTGAGCCATAACCCCAGGCCCACTGAAGGTCAAGTTTATTAGATTACCTCATGCCTGATCCTAGCAAGGAATAGATTCATCAAGATATCTTAGTTCATAATTTTCCTGACATAATATTTATTTGGTCAAGACATGAAGACTTTATTTGACTAAACAAACATTCTCTTTGATAAGATACCTATTTTCTATGAGAAATCCTGTGATATTTATTTAGCTAAAGAGCTTTTGTTAAACTAACAAATATACCTTGAATGGACTGCCAATTCTGATTAAAGTGGATATAGTTCCAGTAAGGAGCAATGAACAACCTTTCTTAGGTGTTTACCAGTGTTAATTTTACTTTAAATTAGATCAAAATGGATAACAATTGACCTTAAGTTCAAAGATTGGTATTGTTATAAGAAGAGGAGGTGACATACTTACAGTTTCAGAGAAAGCAAAGACAAAAATTGGAATGGTGCAACAACAAACCAGGAAACATGAATAACTGCTGGAAGTAACCAGAAGGTAGGAGAGATCCATGGGACAGATACACCCTCAGGAAATCCAGAAGGAACCACTCTGGCCTAACACTTTTCTTCTCTACTTTTGTTCAATTGAAATGTGAAAAAATGAACTTCTGTTGTTTTGAGCCATCTTGTTTGTGGTCATCTATTATGTCAGTTCCAGGAAAACAATACAACATATATTACCCTATTGCTATGATTCAGTTTATAATTTGGTGCTTTTATGGATCAATGTGACTATGTTAAGAAATGCCCTAATATATTACAAGGTATTATTTTAGAAAGTGTCTGTGAGGGTGTTTGTCGAAGCGATTAACAATTGAATCTGTAGACTTAATAAAAACCATGTGCTTAAATAAAAATGGAAATAGAGAAGGCAGTTAAAAGATAATGTACATTGTCAGAAAAGTGATGATGGGAAAGATTCATTTGTTTCTTAAGGGAGGTGAGAGAGCATGAGGATTGAAAGGACAGTAGAATCAGTAAGACATTATTACCCTGTGTGTACATATGATTACATGACCAGTGCAATTTTTCATCATGTACGACTTAAAAAATGAGAAGTTATACTCCACTTGTGTATGATGTGTCAAAGTGCTTTCTACTGTCATGTATATCTAATTTGAACAAATAAAAAACTAAATAAAATGATTAATCTGTTTGAAATCCTATTAAAGTCTGTCTTAAAATTTCATCTGAATCAGGTAGTGTTGTTAAGGGAGCAATATCAAACCACAAGATAAAAGAATAGTTTTCCTGTTTTTACAACATGGCAGACCTATCTGAGGTGTAATAAATTATATTTTCCTCAAGAGCTGAAGAAAAGTGGTAGAAGAAAACAGAAAAAGCCTTAAAGTCTCCTGAGAAAGGCTTAAGCCTTACTGTGTCTGACTACTCTAATTGGCCTGGGCAAGCTTTAGGTGGATGGTTCCAAATATAATGGATCTATTTGGTGTTTGGCAATAGCTCATTTCATGTTTTATAGACTTGGAAAAGTAATTCCTGAAGTATTTGGCTAAAATAAAAATGGTGACAATGAAGAAAACTGTAATAGTTTTTGAAAGAAAAATCTAAAACTTTTAATGTTTGCTGCCCTTTTATTTTGAAAATCAGAACATGTACCCCCACTGAGTTTCTTTTCAGAAACTCCCTTCAGCTGCCTTCAGTCACAGAAAGGTGATAGTGGACAGAGTGGAATAAGAAAAGAATGCAACACTGTGCCATGCCCCCAAATAAGAATTAACCTGGTGGAGATAGTCTAATCATTCTGAATTCAAGACTCTTTTTGTAGTATAGCAACCAAGTTGCCCTACATGTCTGCATAGCACTACTGACCCCTCATCCCATATTCAAGGATGTAAAAAAGGTTAGCACCAGCCTCTTAACAATCAGTAGACACAAATTGTGTCTTGCTGCTTGTAGACAGAGAATTTACTACACCAGAACAATAGCTGGTGTAGCTGAGAACTTACTGTTATGTAACAGCCACAGTGGCATGTGTTGGAGATACAGTGTTTAACAACAAAATGATGTGTGTCTGGACCTCTAGAACTTATTTTCCAGTATGAAGAACTTGAGAAGAAAAAATCCTCCACAAGCAATCTCATACAAGCTCTTATTATCACCCCCTGCAGAAGGAACCACCTCATAATGTCTAACCCTGACACAGTTTGTGAGGTTATATCCTGATCATCCTGTCACCCAGCACTAACTGGCCTATTGCCTTTAGTATGCAGTGTCTAGAACCAAAAGCCACTGCCAACCTTACTCATCTTCTCTACTGGGTTTGTTCCCCAAATATCCAAAGCTGGTCTAAATTCTTTCCATGTTTTCTAAGACCCTTGGCCCACCTAGGTGTTGCTTAATTCAGGGCACCTCATCCCTACTCTGCCAGTTTCTGACTGGATATCAGAAAACTCAGGTTGTTCAATGCTTTCCACTTGAGCTTACATTAAAATAGTGTTGGAATTTAATTACCATTTGTCTTAACTTGACCATAAATCACTCCCACCCTTTGTTGCTTAAAATATTAACAGTCTATCTATGGTTTTCTTTTGTAACAGTGCTTCTTTTCCTAAATGAAATTTGAATAGGTACTTACTTCAGCTTTCACAGCAGTATCTCAAATCTGGCAAGATATTTAAAACATCTGGTAAATGTTATAGAATAATGATTCTTAGGCTCTACCACAGAGTGATTCAGAATTGCTTGGTGTGAAGAGGATCCAAGATTTTTGCAATGCTCCCAAGAGGATCTAATATGCACCAGGCTACTGAACCACCACCTGAAGATCCCAACTTCAAAAAGTGAAGGGTGAAGGCTGTCAAAAATGTTGGGTACAGAACAGCCATGGATTGTATAGGTGCACCAGAAAGAAGCCAGCAATATAGCCCAGAGCCTGAGTTTATAAAGGAAAATATGTTATCTTATCGATAGTGATTTGTTTGGGGCAAAGGTATTATAGAAATGCAAGCATAAGAATCATTAAATTCTATACAAGAAAAGTAGAGCTTTTCTCTGTGATCTAGGCCAGGGTCTTCACACATCAGAAAGCTCTAGAATGTATAAACATGAAGTGAGAAAGAGGAAAATGAACTCCTTTCTTCTCCAACATTTTCCACACCCCACAAGATGATCAGCTTTTTTTTTATGTAGAGAGAAAAGGTTTCAAATATACCACAAATGGTTTCATAGTTGTTCTGTATTTTAGAGATGGAATGACATCAGCTGTGATAGCGTGGTATGTGAGAATTATGTCAGCAACTGATCATGAAACACTTAGTCAAAACAAACAGATGCAAACCAGGTTTTCAAGGGCAGAGATTTAAAAAAAAAAATCTGAATGTTATATAGAATGCATGTGATAGAAATTCCAAATGTTTCATTGACTATTGGATAAGTTTAGGATTTAGATATCATGCATCTTGTATAAAAGAGGGCACTAATTGTTGACATTGCATGTATGAAACTTGAATATCTTTTACTCTAATGACTTTTGCAAAAATTTAGACAGTGTTTAGATACACATCATAGTGCATTTGCTCTCAGAGGTATGCAAAATTCTAATGACAGATATATAGGCTCAAATTTTGGAATTATATTTCTTATTCCAGTTGTCAAAAATAAAACCATGCCATATGTTCTTATATTCTAATAGGCATAAATTTTCCCCTTCTTTCTGTGTTTTCCTGTGTCTACCATTGAGTGCTTCACTATTTGTTTAAACAGTCAATTTTCTTAAATGTCAATTACCTTATAAAATATGCATTACTTTATTATTCATTAATTCTAATGTGCAATTTTATAGACTCTTTAGTATTATCTTAGCCATAGTTACCTGTAATTATTTATGATAAATATTTTTATTATAATTTTTTTTCAATGCTGAAGATTGAGAATAAAGCTTTCTTTCAAACACATAGCCAAATGTCATATGTGAGGTCTAATTTTGTGAGATCTAATTTTGTTCTTTTTTAATTATATGTTTCAATAACAAAATGATGATTGTATAGTTATTTGTAACACAATTTTTTTTTTGGTTGTTGTTTATTTGGAGGGTGAACTGGGTATTGAATCCTGGAGCATTTTATATCTGAGTTGCACCACAAGCATTTTTGAAAATTTATTTTTACTTTGAGACACGTTTCCCTAAGTTGCTTATATTTTTATTAAGTTGATGAGGCTGGCTTTGAACTTATGATCCTCCTGCTTTATTCGTCAATTGCTGAGATTTCAGGTCTTAACCATTATACCTAGTAACTAAACATTTTTATAATTATATAAATGTGGCAGAGAAACCACATTAGATCAAGGTAGTTAATAATAAATTCATAAAGCTTTTTGTTGTTGTTGTTGATATATGTGTGTAACTAAAGGCATCAGGAAGAATAAATATTTCAAGGAGAATATTTCTTGGTAGATACAAATCATATTTAAAAATATTTTAAATTTAAAGTATTTTATTTTGTTCAAACAGAAAATAAATGGTCATATAAAAGATCTGAATTCTACAACAGGAATAAAAGGGAAAAATGTTAATAATAATGCCATTTTGTAATCTCACATTTAAAAAATTGCACATAAATATATTTGAAAAATGTGGCATGATATAAATTGTGATATATTTACAAAGGAGTAAGAGATGTAAATAAGGTGGCTTTAAAATGATTTGCTGCATTAGCAGGAACTTAGATGCAGTGCAAGAATGAGGAAGTCAATGTCTGTAGGACAATCCAAATCATGGACATATTTTTAAACGCTATCACCATTTTGGCTTTTCAGTTATAGCTTATTGATACTAGACAACAACCTCAGGGATAACTATGTGCAGTTATGGTAGGAAATCACTCTACCATGACTCTAATAATAATTTGAAATATGTTCATACTCATTGTGTATAACAGATTTCAGACTATAGCCACCAAAATTCATTGCTTCCCAATCCCTAATATGTTCTCCACATTTAACTTTTATTGATATCTCATTGCAATTTTAAGATATTGATTTTTTCCCCAATATCTCTGGTTTTCTAAGTGAATAATTTCAAAATTGATAATAAAGTACTTTTCATCATTTCTAGTAAATATGTAATTTATCTTTTCTTTTCCTTTCTTAAATATTTCTGTATTCTATTAAAGTAGATTTGAATAGTGAATTTTAATTTAATTACTTTTGAATATAAACAGCAATACCTGGCATGCTTCAGGTTTATGATTTTAATTGAAAAATAAGTGTTGTACCATCTAAATACAGTTCTGTCTCCTGCTTTGCAGAAGTGGTACTCATTCTTTCAACTTTCATTGCTGTTTAATTAGAAATACTTACTAAAGTGTTCCTTCATCTATATTACTCTTTAAACTATTATTAGACATGAATTCTCTGAAAGGGATATCTTTAACTTCTGGATTTGTACATCTAGAATGTATTTTTTCTTATTTGTAGATTTTTTTACAGATGTTCTAATTAGATTTTTTCACTTCCATTCATTTTTGCTATTTTTGTGCCATTTTTGAGATTTTAGTATTTATTTTTTATAATTAATAGAATGAAACCCTAAGACATTAATGTTAGTTTCCTGTAGTGCAGAATATTTTTAAAATCTTAGAATCTAATGATCTGGTTCATAAAGTTAGCTAGGACCCAGCTATTAACCTATGTACTATGCTTGTCTTTCTAATAGTAGCTGATAGTACACTTGCTGATATGATAATTCATTCATTCATATTTGTCACCTACTGAGTTACTTTTACAGTATAAAAATATTTAAAGAATAGTCCTACTTCTTGATTCTCAAATGAAGGGCTATTAATAACTGATGTCATCTTTTTCAGCCTGGGTTTTTAGCTTCTCAAAATTAAAACTTTTCATTTAAAAAAGACTGTGTGTGTGTACATTTCGGTGGTGGAATATCCCTAGATTATATTCCCAGTACTGTGAGTAAGGGTGATTGACATCCACAAATTTAATAATCACTTGTATTTTCAATTATATTTTTGACAGATTTACTCCCAATAATTAGATTTACTAAGTCATTTTTCTTTCATTATTATTAGTATTTCAGAATACTTTTAAAACTGCAGTGTTTTTGTTGTAAGCAAAATAAAGGGAGACACTGAGACAAGATGCAGAGACATGAAAAGAAAGAAAGAATGGCTGGCTCTTCAAGCAGCCTCATTTATTTATCACAAAAAATTACATTGGATCATTGGTTCAATGATTACATTAATATTTTGTTTTACTTTAATCCCAGGTACTCAAAGTTCTGGGTGATAAAACACAGAACCTCTTCTTGAAGGACGTTACTATAGTAAATAGATATTGAACATGTGTTAGTTATCTTACTAGCTTCACAGAGAAACTGCTGAGCATTCCAAGCATGGGAAACAGAATTGCCAGTTACCCCCCATGAGTTTGCTCACCAGAGGAACACTTCCCTGTACAATTCCACAGTCAGAATACTTACATTTTGTCATTCTTTATTTCTTAACAGAAAAACTAAGTAGTCTCATTTTCCAGGTCTTTCCATTTTTAAAGGATAGCAAAGTTCTGTTTTCTTCTTTTTATTGGAGTGCTCCTTAAACAAATTTTTCTGTGGCTGAGAATTTCAGTCTCTCTCCTGAGTGGCTTCATACAGGGAAAAGTTTTCACCATTAAATCATTTATGTATTTAAGGGCTTCTGTGATATTTCCATGGATTTATTTTCTCTGGACACTTAGCTTTCCAGGCAGAGAGCTGTGTATTTCTCTCAGAAGTGTATAGCCAAGTTTATTAAAACTAAAAATGTTCCCTGTTTTTAGAATTTTTTTCTTGAGTGTTGGATGAACCTTTATTTTCTTGAAACTTTATTTATATTTGGAGCTTATCATCAAACACAGTGCTTCTAAATGATAGACAAGTGCTCCACCACAGAGCTAGAACTTCAGCCCCAAATGTTCCCTTTTATATGTGAACATTATCTGACTCACTTAGCTGAAGTTCTCCAGAGAAATGAAGTTGGCTTGTCATTAGGGCCTTCAACTGATAGAATGAGGCTCACCCACATGGTGAGTAATCTGCTTTAAAGTCTACTGATTTGAAGTTTGAGACCAGAATCGGCAATATAGTGAGGTCCTAAGGAATTTATCCAGACACTGTCTCAAAATAAAATGTAAAAAGTGCTTGCAATGTGGCTAAGTGCCCCTGGGTTGAATCCCTGGTTAAAAAAACAAACAAACAAACAAAAAAAAGAAATTTATCAGTGGAAAAAAAAATTGTTATAAAAATTAGCTACATACTTTGGTAATTTTTTTTTTTTTTTTTTTTTTTTTTTTTTGTGTGTGTGTGTGCCAGGAATTGGACCCAGGGGCACTTAACCACTGAGCCACATCCCCAGCCATTTTTTTATATTTCATTTAGAGACAAGGTCTAACTGTGTTCCTTAGAGCCCCACTAAGTTGCTGAGCCTGGCTTTGAACACATGATCCTCTTGCTTCAACCTCCCAAGCCACTGGGATTATAGGAGTGCATCACCAGGCCCAGCTCTGGGAAATTTATTTTTGATAAGGTTCTCAGGTTAATTCAAGAGACAATAGTCTTTACCATATAGAAGATAGAGATAAAATTGCATATTTTCATGCAAAAGAGTGATATTGGATTTTACATGAGATTATGTAAATAATTAACTCAGAATGATTCTGTACCTAAATATAGCAGCTAAAACTATAAAAATTAAAAATAAAAAAAAAAACATAATCTCATGTTATTGAATTTAGAAATAGTAGTGGAGACTTAGATATTCTTCAAAAGTACACACACACACACACACACAGATAAATTTTACTTTAAAAAATCTGTGCAGAAAAAAAAAAGGAAAGTGAAAACAATTATAGCAGGTTTTGGTTTGTATGTTTTTGAAAGATAAATTTTACCTTAAAAAATTCTGTGCAGAAAAAAAAAGAAAAGTGAAAACAATTATAGCAGATTTTTGTTTGTATGTTTTTGAAAGATCTGTTTGAACCCACTTTTTAGCACTCACTGAGACTTGTCACTTTTCTTAAGAGGCCTGTTGAGCCCACAGCCTACCCTCCTCTCTTCTCTGGCTCTTACAGTATAGTGCCAGTCTGACCCCTCCAGAATCACCCCAGATCAAGGAACCCTTCTACAGGGAAACTGTATACATCCCAGAGCATGGAAAATTATTCAGGCTGCTAAGTCAACAATGAGCCCTACTCTCCAGCTAATCTCCTATAACTTATATTTCTCCTACAGATTTTATTTGTTTTGTACTACCCCAGACTAAAGTCTTCTCGCACAAATCTCATGTGTTCAGTGTCATAAATTATAAAAGGAGTGACCTTTGTCTCTCCAAAGATCATTCTTTTGGGTCCTGAGAACAAATAATTGTCAAGTTTTGTTTTTCAAAAAATCCTTAAATAAAGGAAAAAGAAAAAAGAAAAGAAATGTCAAGATTGTGTAAAGCTGGAAACTCCAGACCTCTTGGACAACAATAGAAAATGATGCAATCACTGTGGAAAGCCCTTAGTGGTTTCTAGAGAAAATAATGAATTACTAAATACACCACACACTCTCTCCTAAAGGTTTGCCATAAATAAATGGAGAACAGGTGCTCAGATGAGTTCTCATTTGCACATTAATATTTATAACAGAATGATTTATAAGAGTCAAAGGATAAAATGACACAAGATAAATGGAGAATAGAAAATTGGAATATCTGCAATGAAATATTATTTAGTAATATTATTTTGCAGTGTGGAAACTGAACTCAGGGCCTCAGGCCTGCTAGGAAACCACTTTATCTCTGAGATACACCCTGGTCACACCCTGTAACCATGGTTAGTAAGAGCACTAAAATATTACAGTGGAGAAGTAGCTGGGAAACAGTACACTAAGGGAAAACAATGAGAGAAAAAAATGCCATATATTTTACCTGTGAATTTGTATGCTATTTCCAGAACAAGCAAATAAATGAAAGAAAACTGAATTAGTCATCACCAGGGGCCAAGTGAAGAAGAAACAACTGCTGGTGGACACTGGTCAGAAGGACCTGTGCCCTGCATGTTCTGCATGTCAAATGTACAAAATGGTACATAAATAATATACAAAATGATGGGCTGGAGTTATGGCTCAGTGGTAGAGCGCTTGCGAGGCACTGGGTTTGATTCTCAGCACCACAAATGAACAAATGAATAAATAAATGTCCATCAATATCTAATAAATATTTAAAAAATAATATATAAAATGATACAAAGTTATACTTGTAAACTGTTACAAAAGTAAATTTAGTTTTATTTACATGCACTTTTCCAGAATAAAAAAAATATATGCAATTTTTACAGATTATAGTCTAAGCCCCAGCCCGTAAAATAGGGCAAAAAACTGTAAGTGACTGCAACTGAATAAATTCACTTATATTTAAATGAACACTGTTGCTACATGTGTATGACAGTTGATTATTATTTTCTTCAGTGCTTATTTTATGTTATTTGATAACTAAAAGAATTGTCTATATTTGACTAATATTTGAAACTTGTGAAGTTTTTACTCTATTTACATAATTTAATGTACTTAAATATGTATACACACACATATATTTATATTTATTTATTTGTTTGTTTGTTTATTTATTTATTTATTTTGCACAGAGCTAGGGCTCAAACACAAGGCTGTACACAAGCATGGTAAATCCTTTACCACTGAGCCACACCCGGCTTTAATCTACATCTCTATTCCTGATTGCTTATCTCTTTTTGAAAGGTCTTCTAATGCCATATTTTTCATTTTTAGTGTGTATATTTCTTATAGTTGAAGTGAACCTATGTCACCTCCTAGTAACATTTTATGTTGATGGTGATGACTGCTGCTGTGGCTCTTTCCTTGAGAGAATTAAAATTTCAGTCACCATGACCTTGCACTAATTCACATGTGAATTGTGCTGTCTCTGTATTTTCTCTGGAGTCTACCCTTAGTTTCCCCCACAAATCAGGTACTCACACTCACCAGCAGCTCAGTTTCCTGGCTATCTTGCACTCGTGGCTTTTGCCTTTGCTCTCTTACATGCACTAGTGCACAGGTCATGTGATTGCATCGAGCACACCAGACACAGGACTTTCTTTGGAATGATGAGAATCCATCTTCTTCTCATAACTATGTTTTCACAGAGAAGCAACTGAGACAAAGGACAGTCAGATGCATAAGAAGGGGGCAACAGGGCACTCACTGTGAGATAAATCCAATCCGAGAATGAAAACCTGAACATAAATAAGACCCAGCACTTATATCACCTTAATACTTTTTTATTTTACTTCCAGTTCTGCCCCCTTAAAATCCAATATCTGTATCAGGTAAGGTGGAACACACTTGTAATCCTAGCAGCTCAGGGGGCTGAGGCAGGAGGATAGCAAGTTCAAAGGCAGCCTCAGCAATATAGTGAGGCCCTAAGCAATTTAGCAAAATCCTGTCTCCATGCCAGATTCTCCTGGTTCTCTAGGCTCACTTTAGATTTCTTCCTGTTTATGACTGGCTAATTTTTCCTTTTTAAGCACAAGTTTATTTGGCATATGGCCTCTGGGTCACCCCAAGACACTTTGTGTGTGGGGCCACCCCTGAGCTATTTAGCATCTTCTCTCAGCCTTGGGCCAAGGAGTTTTTAGTCTGGATTGCATGGTGTTTTGTGGTCCCTCGTACTTGATGGGTTGCATGATGCACATGGCCTACCTTTACTTAGCTAAGAAGCCTGCTTTCTCATAGATTCAGACTTTTGTGATGGGTAAAAGGTGTGACTTATGCAGTCCAGTTAGAGAAATAAAGAACCTCCATGTGCTTCTGCCCTTTTCAATGCTTTGTGCACTCAAATCACTCAATACAATTTCACTCTATAGGTTCTTAATCAAGAAAATGACAATTCTTAATGCTAGGCACTGCAGTAGACAAAATTAGTTCACAGCAAAAATTCTAGATTAATTCTAAGAACTGCAAACACACTTAATCATGACAGACATTCCCTCTGCATGCTAAGTTCAAGTGTCAGATCAAAAGTCTCAAGCCTTAGGCTTTAAGTCCAGCAGATGCACACTCACTCAGACCACTCATCTGGTTCCTCAGATCAGGAACCAAGGCAGGCTTCTCCTGCAGTGGAGCAGATGGCTAGCTGAGAGAGTTGTAGGGAGAAGTTGCAGCTCTCACCAGGGTCAAGATGTGGATGTAGAGTTTGAGAGCAGTGAGGAAGATGTAGAGGGATCAGCAAATGATGGCAAGTGATGGGATGTCAGTCCAGGTTCTAGTCAGGCCCTTCAGCTTGTGTATATCAGTATCAGCTGGCTGAATGTCTGTTCATTTGCTTTATTATTCATACTAACTTTTGGGGCTTTTAACCCCCCTCTTTCAATCCTTATCAGCTGTGATGGGATTTCTCAGAGACATCATCTGGTCTGGTGGTCCCCACCCTGATCTTTTCATTTTTCCCTCTTATTAGGCCAGAGGCTTCACTCTGAGTTTATCAGGATAAGGAAACCTAACTTTTTTGTGCCTTAGGGCCATACTGGAGGGCCCCCTTAGGTGTGCCTGAGGAGACTGAAGGTTTCAAACTGGAATTTTTAAGATGGAGTTGCTTAGGTTCAGGCCTAAGGCCATCCTTACAATCTCTTATCTTTATTTGCTTCTTCTTAATTTCCTCATGTCCTAACTTTCTTCTTTTCTTCCCTTTTTTTGACACCTGTATTGTAAGATGAATCTTATTGTGCACATTTGGATATATAACATGATGTTACAAGGTATGGATTGAGAAAGTAAAATGATTACTATAGAGAAACAAATTAGAATATGCATTGTCTCACATAAGAGGTTTATTTTGGGTGCCAATAATTGAACCAAGAGGCACCTAACCATTGAGACATATCCCCAGTCTTTTCAAATTATTTATTTATTTATTTATTTAGAGACAGGATCTTGCTTAGTTATAAACACTTGTTGAGTTGATTGGGAATCTGGTGTTTCTTGATCTCTCTTAAGCCTTCTCAGTGGGAATATTTTTATGGTGTCAAAGATTTCCAAAAGATGACATTGCTTATCAAAGATTTCCAAAGGATGGCGTTGCTTGTTGTAACAAAAGCCGACCAATCAGGCAGCATTTTCTGAGCCTTCTCTTAGAATGTTCTTTATCTCAGACTTGGCCACATTGCCTCAGCCTGTTTCTGCAATCAGGTTGGTTAACAAAATTTCATCTTTTTGTATAGAGGATGAGCTGCAGCTGCAGAGCCAGCCAGAATGCTGACAGCATCCCAGATGTCTATGCTTCAGGAATGATGCTCCCTCCTCAGCTCAAATATCCTCCTCCAATTTTTCTGCCAACCCAAGCTTGCAGCAACCCTTCTGAGAACCTGTTGGCTCCAGAGAATCATTTGCTGACACTCTGGGTCACAGCAGCAGATATAACAGGACAGAGAATGGCAGCTGGATTCAACACCCACACTGAAGCAGAAAGGATTAACTTGTTTACTCACTGATTTCCTGCTGAGCATGGGTGTAATTCAAATGTACTCTTTGCAAAGTTTATTGAGCTCTGGAGCAACTTGTAAGCATACTGGTCACTTGGTCTATTATACTTCTAATGATTTAAAGAATTTCCTTTCACAGAAAATCTCCAAGTAGCATTACCAAATGCCCAGAGATGCAGGAAAGCTTGTTTCTCATTGGGAAAACCTCATTGAGGAGCTCAAAGAGTAAAGAGCAGCTCCCTCACCACAGATAGCAAATTGGGTTTTTTGGAAACAAACAAACAAAAAAGGATTTTTTTCCCCTGTTTGGAGAAGAGCACAGGGAGAGCCCCATGAAGCTAATTACTAAAGTGCAGCATTTTGAATTCTGGAAAATGAAGCCATTGAGTGTTTCTGCTGAGAGTGCATTTCTACTGAAAAACCTGCTTTTCTACATAGTAACTCCCAATGTAGCAGTAATAAGAATATCATAAAGTTTAGAAAGACCTGCTGGAATTCCCCAGCTACAGGCTTGAAATTGGATTAAGGTGAAGATCAACTTAAACATTAAATCTGTTGAGAAAATCAAGAATTGTGTAACAATGCACACATTTTGGGCTATTTGAGTGGGCCAAGCTGATTCCCTGAGGCTAGTCTTGCTCTATATATTTGGGAACAGTGGCCCACTTCACTTGTTGAATATAGGCCCAGTTTCTTAAAGGGATTTTTTTTTTTGTTGTTGTTGTTGTTTAATATGTATTTTTTAGTTGTAGTTGGACACAATACCTTTATTTTGTTTATTTTTATATGGTGCTAAGGGTCAACCCAGGGCCTTGCACATGCTAGGCAAGCACTCTACCATTGAGCCAAAACCCCATCCTCCCCACCATATGTCTTTTCTTTTCCACTTTTTCCTGTCTCCCTCCCTAACCTGGGGGCAAAAACCAAGATTACCTTGACTTATCTGTCCAAGAGAAGAATCTTTCACCATAGAGAAGTTGGAGGTGACTATGTCCCAAATTAATAAGTGAATATTAATACTCCATAAGGCCTCACTAGGGATCCACTTTGAGTCACCACTTTAAAAGCCCTCTTTTCTTGTAGCTGGACAGAATCACAGCTTTTGAGACAGAAGTTACTTATGTTTCTCCTTTGCTAGCAAAGCAATAAATGTTTTTTCTTTTTTTTTTCAAAAACCATGTCCTTGTTATTGGTGTGTCTGGCAGGGTGATGAAACCAGCCTAATTCTCTCTTAAGATCAGGAGGCATCTCATCACAAAGGCATGAAAATTAATTTCTGCTTTACTAAAAATTACTGTGATTTCTAAACTTGCTTGGAATGGCTGACCATGCCTTGAACTCACTTATGCATGGTTTCTCCTCACCAGATAACAACCCTCTCTGAATCCTTAGTGGTGCCTCATAAATTCTGATGTTGGAATCTAAATTTACTCCCTAAGTGCTGAACAATTTAGACAATTAACCTACTACCTGCCTTTGTATTATGCTTGTAAAAACCTGTTATCTGTAAGTTCTAAAGACAACCCCTTTTATACAATTTTTGTTATGTAAAACTGTGCTCCTAGAGAGCCAGGTGCTGTCTTCTATTCCCAGGGGTTTTGGGAGAGACAGCCCCAGCCAGTCAGAATTTACAAGCTTGCTTTTATTTGATTTAAATTGGAGTCAGTGGTTATTTCTTTGTGTCATGGTTTAACACAAGTCACAACTGGAATGTAGTCTTTAAATAGCTTCTTTAAAAGCCCTCTATTTTCTTTTTTCTTAAACTTACCTGTACTTGTAGATGAACAAAATGCCTTTATTTTTGTTTGTTTATTTCTATGTGGTACTGAGGATCAAACCCAGTTCCCATGAATGCTAGGCAAGCACTCTGCCTCTGAGCTACAGCCCCAGTAAGCCATCTGTATTCTATGTCAAAGTACATTCTACTATTATTACTGCTATTTACAGTGATGAGTCCTTGCTTCCCTGAATGCTGAAGTATAACACCTGAGAAGCACTCTGAGGGAAGTGTAGAGTGGAAAGTGGAAGGCTTTATTAAAGAATAGCAGAAAAGACTTCCTCCCCTAGGAAGAAGGGGACCTGAAAGACAGAATCCATGAAAAGAGGAGGTCTTCCTTATTTTATATCTAAGGTCTTCTTTTGTCCTCCCACATTTCTGTTCTTTATTTCCCTCTATCTTTCCCCCCATGTGATGGGGGATGCAGGTGGGAAGGCCAAGAGGTGGGAAACAGGTGAACAGATGGGGTGGGGTGAGTGATCTCGGTTGGAAGTGCCTAGGGTGGTTTGATTAACATCTCCTTGTTTTGCTGGGAACTACTACATTAAGAGTTATTTTGGACAGGCTGGGGCCTAGGGGACATTAACATTTTAATTCCCCAGGTGTAGTTCTGGTTTCTCTGGCTCAGACCTAACTCCATTTTCTTTATGGACTCCATTTTTTATATGGTTTCCATTTCCTTTATGGGACCCATATTAGACATGATTTACTGAACCACACTAACTACCTATGTTTAAATTTAACTTCACTATCAAAATAACTAAGAAGAACAAATACAACATTAAAAAAAAAAAAAGGAAGGAAAAAAAGCTTTCTGTATTCCCTGTTTGGCAGACTCACAGCCTCTGGGATAGGAGTCCCTTATGATTCTCCTTTGCTAACAAAGCAATGAAATTTCTTTTTTCTTATTTCTCAAAACCTTATTATTGAATTGGTATTGAGGACAAGGACCAAGCTCTTGGTAACACAATTACTAAATTTTCAAAAATATTTGGTTAAGCTAAGCTGTTAGAAAAGGTTGCTAAATGGCATCAAATATATCTTAACCCTACTTCAGATTTATTTATTTTTCCTAAATGAATTTCTGTCATCCATTTAGGCATCTCTGTGATATACTTACCTAATATTTATTTCTTCATTTTCACTAAAAGCATTTATTTTAAGGGAGACAATATACAGACCAAACAACATCTAGACATATGTTGGTATCTGAGGCGAAATGTTTACAGTGTTAAAGAACTGGGGCTGTTGCTGAAGGCTGGGTCATTTTCCCTCACACCAATCCAATAACAAGAACATAGTTTTTAGGAAAAGGGAAAAGTGTTTATTGTTTTGGTAGCAAAGGAGAAACACAGGAGACTCTTGTCTCAAAAGCTGTGAATCCGCCTGTTTTCAGGAAGAGGAAATTTTTAAAGTGGTGACTCAAATTCTACATTACCTGTGTTCTCTGTCTGGAGTTTTAATTCACTTGCCAACTTGGGAGATAATCATTTCTGAGATTTTCTGGTGTCATGCCCATAGTCTGGATTACTTCATTCCTATGGTGGGTGTATATTCACAGGACAATATCTTCTGCCTAGGATGGAGAGGAAAGTAACCCTATTTCTCCTGAAATCAGGGAGGAGCTGAGAGAGAGGAAGAAAAATATGTCCATTAAAAACAACAACAAAGCATGTTGCAGCAGCAGAGCTGCAAGGACTATATTCAAAGCATAAACTGCAAGGTAGAATATGGTGAAGGAGTTGCAAAGAGAGAGTATGAGGCTGAAAGAAGAAGCTAGAAAGCACCAGGGAGAAAAGCAAATTAAGAAATGTGGAATCTCCGTCTCCAGAGAGGTGAAGGTTTCTGTGTTACCTGCAAAAATAGCATTCTATAATTATATTTGAAGAAGGAAAGAGGAGAGATCTCATGCAGAGAGAGAGAGAGGAGAGGATGTATTACCTGAAGGAATAGGATACAGCAAATGTCGTGCTGGGAAAAGAAGGGTAACAGGTGGCAAAAGGAGCCCAGGGGCAAGCACTTCAGGAAGGAGGGCTAGGGATGTGGGTATCTTGAGCGTGAGGACAGGGGCCTATAGCAGGCAGGACAAAGGGAGAATGTGGATGAAGAAGAAAGAGGGAGAAATATGTGGAGTTTGAGAAAGATCAGGAGAATGGGGAGAAAGACTGACAAGAGGTGAATAAAGTTGAAAGAATGGGTAACATCAGGTGGAGAGAAAAAATAGAGGGGAGAAAGGGAGAAAAGCAGGAGAGAAGAGGGAAGCAAAATGAGCAGGAACCCAGCGGGGATGAAGAAAGAGAATAGGGATGAGGAAGGAAATTGCAAAACTGCTATCTATGTTCTTTGTACATGTTAATATTATTGATCTAACAATATAGCTCTCTTATTCAGCAGTGGATACACCCCTTTTGTCAAGGACTGAACTCATTGTGTTGAATGTCACCCTCCTTCATTTTCCTGAATTGTGGTGGTTTTTTTGTTTTATTTTGTTTGTTTGTTTTACACTGAATGCACCAATGGCTACTCAGCAAAGAGGAGTACTACTTCACCCCCTGCCACCTAAATATGCATGAATTTTTCCCCATCAGCAAAAGGTTTCTGTGTTACCTGCAAAAATAACATTCTATATTTATATTTGAAAGGTGAGTGACTCACCTGAGATTGAGATTCGACCAAGAGATATTATTGGGGGGTGCCCAAAGGAGAGGCAGAGAACAGAGAGGAGAGGAAGGAGAGGAGAAGACGAGGGAAGAGAGCAGAGAGAGGAGAGAAAGAAGAGGAAGAGAGCAGAGGGCAGACAGGAAGAGGGCAGAGAGGAGAGAGAGAGAGAGAGAGAGAGAGAGAGAGAGCTTACAAGCTTGGGCTTAAGAAGGGTTACCTAGGCAACGTGGGGGGTGCTGATTGGCAGGGTGACTCAGGAACTGCAAGCAGACACTGTGTCCTGTAGGGACTGGTTGAGGAAACTTTGAATTTGGTGCATTTCTGCTTGGAACCCTTTGGAAAGGAGGTTGAGGGGTAAGGGAATCCATGATGTTCTTGGGAGAAGGGGGAGTCTCCCACACACTTAACAATATTAATATGTGGCAGTCATGACCTAGAGATAGCACCAGATGCCACAGGCAGAGAGTGTTCTACAATGCTGTCGTCACTAGGTATGCAAGTGTCATGAAGAACTTGGAACACCCTACTAGGTCCTGTTAATTTGCCAGAGGGATTCACAACCATCAGGGAAATATTGTACTTTTGTTTCTGGGGTTATTATGAAGAAAGTGGTACAGGTCACACAGAAACAGGTGGATGGAAGACCATCCTAAAGATTATTTGAACCCAAGAAGGGGGTTTTAGGAACCGTGAGATACAAGAGAGGATTCTGTCAGAGAACTGGTCATTACTGGTAAAACCCCACATGCATTTTGGTGACATTCAACATTTGTGTGTTGAATGTCAGAGCAGTTAAAAGAGGGTGGCTTGTTCTTGAATTAGTAAAGGAAAGAGATCCTGTCCAACCCACCTTCCTCTCTCTCAAGGCCTGTGTTCTCACTCACTGATGCCTGAATTAGATGTGCCTTTGCCCCTGGCTGTAGCAGGACCTGTGGGCATGCCCCTGCCAACCCCTCTTCTACTCAGTGTGAATGAAGATAGTGTGGCATCCTTCCTCTCTGTACCATGAGTATTCCCACAAGAGAATTACTTTGATCATTATCAAAAGACACTGGTATTGAGCATTTATACACATGCAAAATAAAGCCTACTTTTGCTTTCTATTCTTCTGTCTGTGAAAAATAACATACTCTATTAATTACATTTCTCCCTGTAAAAGATATGTCCATTGAAAACAACAACAACAACAAAACAAGTTGCAGCAGCAGAGCAGCAAGGACATATTCAAAGCATAAAGTGCAAGGTAGAATATGGTGACGGTGTTGCAAAGAGAGACTATGACAGTGAAAGAAAAAGCTAGAAAGCACCAGGGAGAAAAGCAAATTAAGAAATGTGGAATCTCAGTCTTCAGAGAGGCGAAACCCAGCTATGTAGGGAAGAAGGAGTAGTTAAAAGAGGGTGGATTGTTCTTATATTAGTACAGGAAAGAGATCCTGTCCAACCTTCCTTCCTCTCTCTCTCAAGGCCCACCCTGTTAGTCTGTTTACCTATTGAAAACTTGTTTATACACTATCTTCTAATTTTGGAGTAATCTCTTCCAATCAAGCTTTCTCCCAAAGCCTAAGCTGATGGTTTAATTTTCATAGTCTTTGTGATCTCAGCATTTCTAAGTCCATTTTAAATGTCTTGTCTTCATATCTCTTTTTCTTTCCATAGCATATTACCCAGTTGATGACTCCTTCTTTTTTCTTGGCTATGAGGACATCCTACCTATCTAAAAAATCTCCTTGCTGATTAACTTGGCAATGCCTCTGCTGGTGGGCCCCACATCCTCTTCTATGAATGTAAGACAGCCTTCCATTTGAGCCTTGCAACTCTTCTCACACTGTCGGTGCTCTGTCCCTCCCTATTATTTTTCTCTTGACTTTGACATCATTTAAGTCTCCATTTTCAAGAGACCTCTCCAATAAACCTTAGAGACCCATGTCTAGTTATATTCTCAATACTATGCTGAGGGGCTGAGGATATAGCTCAGCTGGTAAAGTGATTGCCTCAAATGCACAAGACACCAGGTTTAATCCCAAGCACCACACACACACACACACACACACACATACACACACACACACACAAAAGCCCACCATGCTTGGATGTTTAAGAGGCCTTTTCATACCCATGGTCCATGACCTCCTGAATTTCCCAGACAACTTTTCCTGTGGTCTTCAGCATCTCAAGTAGGGTAATCCTGTACTTGGGGGATTAGGTGGACACCTTCACACATCATGAAAGTGTATAATAAATTATGACATTGGTAAGTTTTATATTTTAAAGAATTAAGAGAAAAAATCACATAATATTATTATATAAATTATTGTATAATTTACTAAATGTTATATAAATAGTTATAAATTATTAGATCGTTGAGGAAATTAGTCTACACTTATCCTTTTTTAAAATGTATGTTTTATTTATAGGTGGACACAATATGTTTTTTTTTAATTTTTTAATTGGTTTTATTTTTTAAATTCATGACAGTGGAATGCATCATAATTCTTATTACACATATAGAATTTTTCATACCTGTTTGTATATAAAGTATGTTCATGTCTTCATACATGTACTTTGGATAATGATGTCCATCACATTCCTCCATTATTGCTAACCCCCTGCCCCCTCCCTGATTTATTTAATTCTTATGTGGTGCTAAGTATCAAACCCAGTGCCTCATGCATGTTATGCCACACTTACAAACTTATTAAAAATTTATAATCTAGAGATAGCAATAGATAAAGTACAATTAAATTTTCCAATTAATTATTTAGGAGTTCTATTATTCTCAACCATGGTCCATCCACCAAAAATTCAAAGATCAACTCAAACCACTTAATGACTTTCAAAGTTATTAGGAGACATAAATTGGATAAGGCCTTATCTAGGTATACCAACAGGAGAGTTGGGACCTTTATTTGATATCCTAAAAGGTCCATCAGACCCAAATTCACCCCGAATGCTAAAGCCTGAAGCCAGAAAGGCATTAAAAATCATTGAAACGTATATGGAAAATGTGCATTTGGATAGAATTGATATAAGTTTGCCTTTATTATTTGTTGTACTACCAACAAAAAATATTCCTACAGGAGTATTTTGGCAAGAACATACATTATTATGGATACATTTATCTTATTCTCCCAACACTCTTCTTACTAGGTATCCTGAGGCTGTAGGACAATTAATACTCAAAGGAATAAAAGCAACAAAGGGAGTATTTGGAATTTCTCCCAATAAAATTATTACTCCATATACTATGGATCAAATTGATGAGTTAGCTAATGAGCTAAATACTTGGGCAATAATCATATGCAAATCTAATATTTCATTTGATAACCACTTACCATCAAATCCTTTATTGTCTTTTTGGGCATCGCATCCTGTAATTTTTCCAAAAATGACAAGAAAAACGCCTATCATGAATGCTCCAAATATATTCACTGATGGGACAAATAATGGTACAGCAGCGATAGTTACACCTGATCAAACTTTTACATTTTTAGTACCCAAACAATCAGCTCAAAAGGTAGAGCTTAATGCAGTATTACAAGCTTTTATGATGTTTAAAGATTCTGTATTTAATTTATTTTCTGATAGTCAGTATATTGTTAATGGTATAGTATCCCTTAAATATGCTGGTAGGATTTCCCCTTCCTCTACTGTTTTCTCTTTGCCTTCCACTATACAAAGTCTAATCTGAGACAGAAAAGATCCATTCTTTATAGGACATATCAGGGCACATACAGGATTGCCTGGAGCTCTTAGTTTGGGCAATGATTTAGCAGATAAAACTACACATGACATATATATTTTCTCTACGCTAGAAGAAGCTAGAAATTTTCATAAAAAGTTCCATGTCAATGCTAATACTTTAGAAAAGTGTTTTAAAATAACTAAGGAACAAGCTAGACAAATAATAAAACAATCTCAAAATTGTGTGACCTTTTTACCACAAGTTAATCTTGGAATCAATCCTAGAGGACTGATACCTAACGATAATTGGCAGGTGGACGTCATACACTTGCCAGAATTTGGAAAATTAAAATATTTGCATGTTACAGATGATACTTCTTTTGGTTTTTTGATGGGCTCCCTTCATGCTAGAGAAAAAACTAAACATATTATTGCTCATTGCTTACAAAATTTTGCCACGGTGGGTGTTCCAAAACAGTTAAAAACAGATAATGCCCCTGGTTATACGTCTACTTCTTTTAAATGATTTTGCTCATCATTTGGCATTACTCATATAACAGGAATCCCATAAAATCCACAGGGACAAGGCATAGTTGAAAGAGCTCATCAAACTATTGAAATGTACTTATTAAAGCAAAAAGAGGGAATTGGGAAGGGGTATATATCCCCCAAAGATAAACTTTAAAAAACCCTTTTTACTCTAAACTTTTTGGATTCATCAGGGCTTAGTGCTGTGGAAAGGCTTATGTGTCCAAAAAATGTACATAAGCCCAAGGAACTTTGGAAGGATATTCTAACAGGACAATGGAAAGGTCCTGACCCAGTAATTGTCTGGAGTCGGGGGTCTGTTTGTGTGTTTCCACAGGGAGAACAGCAGCTGATTTGGATTCCAGAGAGATTAACTAAGGTCCTGACCCAGTGATTGTCTGGAGTCGGGGGTCTGTTTGTGTGTTTCCACAGGGAGAACAGCAGCCAATTTGGATTCCAGAGAGACTAACTAAAGTGATTTCTACAGACCAAAAAGAAGATGATTTGGCTCAAATCCATAACAGCTGATATACAGAGCTCCACTTTGGCTATCCTTACATCTGCAACAGAACCAGGATGCTTTTTTTCAATATTTATTTTATTATTGCCCTTTCCCACATCATGAAGTTCTATTTTGTTTTTTGATCTCATACAGACCTAGGTTAATGTTTTGCTGATCAGTTCTATTTTTTGACTATAGAGTTTTTAAACATTGCAATGGAGATTTCACCTGTAAAAAATTATAAGGCCTTTACTATTATGTTATGTGTTGTATGCATTATATTATGTGTGCACACTTGTGTTTTGTGTTGTATGTTTGTATGTAGGTATGTCCATATATCATATATGATGAGCGCTCATGAAAAAATGGATCCAAATATATTTTTTTTTTATTCACGTGATTTAAATGGTTTAATTTAAATTGGGTAAACAGCTGTTGAGGATTGTTTTAATATGTGAACAAAAAAGGAGGTTAACAGATCTGTTTACTTTCACCTTTCTTTTTCATTATATTTAATAATTCTGTTCAAGATAATGTAAATTGTTCAGAAAATTGTTTTCTTTTAATGCCTTCTGGAATGTTACATGATTTTTCCTTTAGCCATTATTGCCAGAATTCCTATCTTCATCCCAGTTCCAGTGAAGACAATGAAAAAACCAATGTATATCTTCTGCAATAGCTATCACTGAACTGCTTGCAGAACTTGCCTGGACTATGTATCACTTGTATGCATTGTGAACTCACTTGTATGCATTATAAACTATCTGTTGGTGTAGCGACTTGTGGTAGTGTTGGGGTATTTTTGCTGATGGTGTCATCGGTGGTACATTTTTTCCAAAAGGAGCCATCAATTGGCTTGGTGTATCCTCCTCCCTTTCCTTGTGATGGTCGTTCAGCTAAAATTTGGGTGCCAACAGAGGTGAGGCAAAGAACCTCACCCCCCTGCTGGTACAAAGACCTATCCACAGGTGTGGCTGTATGCTAGCTGTATGCTAGTCAATGACGGGTAAGATCCAATTTCAATGGTACCAACCTAAGACAGGAGGCTGACGCTTTGAAGTCAGCTCATCCGATGATGGGTAAGAACCATATGTAGTATTGGACAACCTAAGGCAGGCATGGTCCCTAAGCCACATGCTTGTTGTTTAAACAGAGAGTGGGAGATGTTGAGAGCCACAGCTGAAGGGGCCCCAGCAAACTTCCAGCTGCCAGCAAACTTACAGCTACCAGCAAACTTACAGTTGCCAAGTTGCCAGCTGATGATTGGCTCACAGAGGCCCCAGCAAACTTCTAGCTGCCAGCTGATTGGCTCCTCTGTGGTGATGTACATTGGGCTGTTTTCCCGCCCTTTCAGACCATGGAGCTTCTCATTGGGGGATTTTTTTGGCTCCGCCCACACAACCCAGCCAATCTGCCTCAAGAGCAGGAGGAGTGGGGGGGGGGTGTTGAGAGGCTTGTGGGAAGCCGATGGTGGCAGTTGGGCTCTGAGGTAATTCCTGAAGAGCTCGTGTGGTGTGGGGTGTGTGTTCTAAATATAAAGTTCGTTCCTGCTTGATAAGTGGCTCGTGAATTGTGCCCATCCAGACTGCAGCAGGGAAGAATACATCAGGCTTTTGTTCTGTCATCATCTGCTCCATGGAGACTCCTGTGACCTCCCCAGCTCCTGTGAAAACTCCCACCACACCCTGCCCCACCTCTGTAATACCTCTTCACCACCCACTGTCTGGATTCTGTGAGAACAAGGTCCTAAGAACGGGGCAGAGCAAGGTGGGATGTGCCTGGCTCTCTGGGAGGTGCCCAACTGTGGCTTTCCATTAGCATTCTGAGGCTTTTTGCAGTAAGTCTGTTTCTCCTTACTGGACATGATAAAACTCATTACAAAGATGACAATTTCTCCCAAATTAACCTAAAATATATTCCACCAAAATTTCCATGTACATATATGAATATATATAGTGAAGTCTTCATTTATGTGTATTCTATAAAGAAGTAATTTTAAAAATCTATAAATAAATGGCAGAGAAGTGAAGGTAGAAACTTTTGGGTACTGAAGTGGAGCAAATTATATTTCATATTTGTATGGTTATGTTAAAATAAACCTGAATATTAAGTATAACTATAATGCAATAATAAAAAAGTTCAACATGCTTTACTTTAAATGAAATAAGGAACCAAATTTTCTAATAAATCCACACAACATGCACACACACACACACACACACACACACACAAAACTATATATAACTTTAGCTAAAAAAGTTTTCAATTATAAGAGCAAAAGAAGCAAATATAATTACCTGGTATTTGTGTATATTGCAAAATAATACTGTTACAATAATCATGAAAGCATCACAATATAAACAAAATCCACATATAAATCCATACGTATGTAAACATTATATATTTAATTGCAATGGAAAAGTCTAAATAAATCAAACATAACAAGTTCAATCTCAGCAACTTAGCTAGAACTATTCCTAAAATAAAAATATAAACACCAGGGATATAGCTCAGTAATGTATCCCTTGGTTCAACTTCCATTAACAAAATAAGTAAATAATAAGCAAATTAAAAAATAAAAAGGAAAGTAAGGAAACAAGATAGAAAAATAAAAATTAGCTAGCTCAGGAAAATGTGAAGTCCCTCTAAACCACAGCTCCTACCCTTGCAGAAAAAAAGCCTGTGGAGATTTGATTATGATAATCATCCCACCTGTCAATCAACAGCATCTGGGAATACACTGGGCTACAGGTACACACCTGCCAGATAGTATTTTAGGCAGGGGCTGAGGATGTTTTCTGAGGATAAGGCAGTGAGGAGTCTCTTCCACTGACATGCTCCCCACTTGGATGGCCAATAGAACTGGAGGCATACTGTCCCATTGGAGGGCTTAGGTATGCAGTCTCCAGAGACTCTTCAAAGTCCCCATGTGCTAGCTTCTGTTCCCACCAGAGCCACTTTTGCAGTTCCAAAAGTATTCCTCCCACAGCCTCCTTTCCCAGGACACTGCACACTCACCATTTCCTGGTGCTTAGGAGCCAGTCCTGTTCCCAAGGAACGTTCAGCACCTGCACAGCAAAGCAACCCTGGACTCCCAAGAATGAGAGTGAAGTCTAGAGCTGAATGGCAGAAATGGTAGACTCAGTAGAAAAACAGTGATTGAGGAAGTCTGCCTGTTTCTCTCTGGCATTACACAAGATTGGACTGTTCTCACTAAGTGTTGCTGATTGGACATTGCCCCTCAAATGTGAGACCAGTGAGCCTTCTTTTTAAATGACAGGGAATAGTATCCAATGAAGGCATGAATAAGATTATGACAGGTTGTTTTTTGCATTTTTTTTTTCTTTTGAGGTCTGGAAATTGCACTCCAGAGCCTCAGGCTATTCCTATTTTAAGGCAAGATTTTCTTCCAGAAATGAGATCTAGCCCAAATAGCAGAGCATTTGCATTTAACATTTCATACAAGGTAATTTCAATTTATAGATTGTATATGCCTGTATATTATTCAGGAATAAACATAACATAATGACAATTATTATAAAATTTCATTTAACATTTTTCTGCCCTCTGTTCCTGTTTATTTGTTTGTTTATTTATTTAGGTATTAGGGATTGAACTCAGAGGAACTTTGCTCTGAACCACATCCCTAGCACCCTCCCTTTTTTATTTTTTGTATTTTAGTTAAAGACAAGGTGTCGCTGTGTTTCTTAGCACCTCTCTTTTGCTGAGGCTGGACTTGAACTTGTGATACTTCTGTCTCAGCCTCCTGAGCTGCTGGAATTACAGGCATGTGCTACCATGACTGGATGCTCTCTGTTCTTGTTAGGGGACAGATTGATCTTTGAACTAGGAAGAAATCCCCTAAAGCAAAAATATTCACTGAAAACAACACATAATACACAAGGGTAATTTAAATATTTCTAATAGTCACATTAACAACATAAAAAGAAACTTATATTAACAGCATAATCCAGCCTATCTAGAATAATTTTTATGTTACTAATAAAATACTACACACGCAAGTTTGACTGTCTTCATCACAGTACCCACATTCTCTCAGTTCACAATACCCACATTCTAGTTTTGAGAGCTATGATAACCTGATGTTAGGGACTTAAAGGGCTTGGTCTCTCTCTTTATATGCTAGAGTTGACAGATAATACTTTCTATCAATATTTCTTCTTAAGCCCCCAAAGTATAAGAAACAATGCCCTGAGTGAGAGGAGGAAGCTCCAAATAGGAAGTGCCCCCAAACAGATTATTCTTTCCAACTTCATACTGGTTATGTAGTTTTGTTTGTTTGTTTGCTTGCTTTTTTTCCATTGCAAATATCAGATAGGAAAAAAAAAAAAAACAAAGAAAGAAAGATGAGGTCCCAGTAGATTAGGGACACACATCCTGTGATCTCCCCCAGCCTTGACTCTATTGTTTAAATATACAAAATACAAACTTATTTGGCAATTTGGGCTTAGCCATATTAGCCAGGCTATAGTATCTCTTTCCTCCTCTGAACAAACTCCCACGACTAATAAGCAAGTGGACTGGAATTCAGGATTAGCTCTGTCTGATTGCAAAGCAAAAATACCTGTACCAGATCACAGAACTCTCACAACATTTCTTATACACCTCAGACTTGGAAAGTAAAAATTATTCATAAAAGAATAATTTGTGGTATATGTATATAAATAGAGTCCTATAAATTACATAGTAAAACACATGTAGAACAGTCTCATTTATCTGTGTGATCATGGGGCTCCAATTCTAGTACACAGGAAATCCTGGTCCAATTGTTAGAACAAATGAAACACACATGAAAAAGGCACATGAGGGGAAGAAAATCAGGGATCAGCAAGTTTTACTTTAGTCAGTATTTAGCAGTGGAATCAATGGGTGGAACACTGATGAGGCTACTTTTTTGGGGCTGAGGCAAGGGTTTGGGTTCCTTTTTTTTTGAACATTCATCTATAAGCTTTTAAGAATTTTTTTTATTTATTTCATTTTTTAAATATATGACAGCGGAATTCATTCCAATTCTTATTACACATATTACATATAGAATACAATTTTTTATATCTTTGTATATAGAATATGTTCATGCCAATTCATGCCTTTATACATGTACTTTTTAAATTACAATTCTTATTACATATATATACCACAATTTTTCATCTCTGTGTTTATATATAAAGTAAGTTGACACCCAATTCGAGTATTCATACTTTGGATAATGATGTTTATCACACTTCACAACCCTTGCTAATTTGTTGCCTCCTCTCCTTCCCTCCCACCCCTCTTTCCTATCTAGAATTCATCTAATCCTTTCATGCTCCCCCTCCTTACCCCACTATGAGTCAGCCTCCTTAAATCTGAAAAAAAACATTCAGCATTTGTTTTTTTTTTTTTTGGATTGGCTAATTTCACTTAGCCTTATCTTCTCCAACACCATCCATTTACCTGCAAATACCATGATTTTATTGTATTTTAAGCTGAATAAAATTCCATTGTGTATATATGCCACATTTTTTTTTTTTCATCCATTCATCCACTGAAGGGCATCTAATTTGACTCCATACTTTAGCTATTGTGAATTGTGCTGCTATAGAGATTGAATTGCTGTGTCTCTGTAGTATGCTATTTTTAAGTCCTTTGGGTATAGTTCGAGGAGAGGCATAGCTGGGTCAAATAGTGGTTCCATTCCTACATCTCCAAAGAATCTCTATACTACTTTCCATAGGGGATGAACTAATTTGCAGTCCCACCAGCAATGTATGAGTTTGCCTTTTCCCCACATCCTCTCCAACACTTGTTGTTTGTCTTCATAATAGCTGCCATTCTGACTGGAGTAAGATGATATCTTAGAGTAGTTTTGATTTGCATTTCTCTGATTGCTAGAGATGATGAGCATTTTTTTCATATATTTGTTGATTGATTGTATATCCTCTTCTGAGAAGAGTCCGCTCAGGTCCTTGGCCCATTTGTTGATTGGGTTATTTGATTTTTTTGGTGCTTATCTTTTTGAGTTTTTGATATACTCTAGAGATTAGTGCTCTATCTGATATGTGAGGGTAAGAGTTTGCTCCCAGGATGTAGGCTCTCTGTTCATCATACAGATATTGTTTCTTTTGCTGAGAAGAAAATTTTTAGTTTGATTCTATCCTGTTTATTAATTCTTGGTTTTAATTCTTATGCTATAGAAGTCTTATTAAGGAAGTTGGGGCCTAATCCCATATGATGAAGATTAGGGCCTACTATTTTTATTTCTATTAGAATCAGAGTCTCTGGTTTAATTCCTGGGTCCTTGATCCATTTTGAGCTAAGTTTTGTGCATGGTGAGAGATAGGGGTTTGATTTCATTTTGTTGCATGTGGATTTCCAGTTTTCCCAGCACCATTTGCTGAAGATGCTATCTTTTCTCCAGTGCATGTTTTTGGCAACTTTGCCTAATATAGTTATAATTTTGTGGGTTAGTCTCTGTGTCCTCTCTTCTGTACCATTGGTCTAACAGTGTGTTTTGGTGCCAATACCATGCTGTTTTTGTTACTACTTCTCTGTAGTATAATTTAAGGCCTGGTATTGTGGTGTCACCTGATTCATTCTTCTTGCTAAGGATTGCTTTAGCTATTCTGGGTCTCTAATTTTTCCAGATGAATTTCATGATTGCTTTTTCTATTTCTATAAAAAATGCCATTGAGATTTTGATCAGAATTGCATTAAATATGTATAGTGCTTTTGGTAGTATGGTCATTTTGATAATATTAATTCTGCCTATCCAAGAGCAAGGTAGACCTTTCCATCTTCTAAGGTCTTCTTTGATTTCTCTCTTTAGGGTTCTGTAGTTTTCATTGTATAGATATTTCACATCTTTTATTAAGTCGATTCCCATGTATGTTTTTTTTTTTTTTTTTTGCGATTATTGTTGTGTCTATGTTCTCTGTGAAGGGGGTAGTGTTTCAAGAACTAAGTTGAATAGAAGTGGTGAAAGCGGGCATCCCTGTCTTGGCCAGTTTTGAGGGAATGCCTTCAATTTTGCTCCATTTAGAATGGTGTTGACCTGAGGGTTAGCATAGCCTTTATGATGTTGAGATATGTTTTTGTTACCCTAGTTTTTCTAGAGTTTTGAACATAAACTATATGTTCAAAATATGTGGCTGTATTTTTGTCAAATGCTTTTTTTGCATCTATTGAGATGGCCATACGTTTCTTATCTTTAAGTCTACTGGTGTGATGAATTACATTTATTGATTTCCTTATGTTGAAACAACTTTGCATCCCTGGGTTGAATCCCACTTGATCATGGTGCACAATCTGACATGTTTTTGTACTCAATTTGCCAGAACTTTATTGAGATTTTTTGAGTTTATGTTTCTTAGAGATATTGGTCTGAAGATTTCTTTCTTTGATGTGTCTTTGCCTTGTTTTGGGAACAAGGTGATATTGGCCTCATAGAATGAGTTTGGAATTACTGTCTCTTTTTCCTGAAGTAAATTGAAGAATATTGGTATTAGTTCTTCTTTAAAGGTCTTGTAGAACTCAGTTGTGTATTCATCCAGTCCTGGGCTTTTCTTTGTTGGTGAATGGGGTAGTTTCGATGGCTTCTTCTATTTCCTCATTAGATATTGGTCTGTTTAAATTGTGTATATCTTCCTGACTCAATCTGGGCAAGTTGTATCACTTAAGAAATTTGTCTATGCTTTCAATGTCTTCTATTTCATTGGAGTATAAGATTTCAAAATAATTTCTAATTATTCTCTGTATTTATGCAGTGTCTTTTGTAATATTACCTTTTTCATCATGTATGCTGGTAATTTGAATTCTCTCTCTCCTTCTCTTTTTTAGTATGGCTAAGAGTCTTTCAATTTTATTTATTTTTTCAAAGAACCAACTTTTTGTTTTGCCAATTTTTTCATTTTTTTTGTTTTCATTTTATTGATTTCAGCTATAATTTTAATTATTTCTTGCCTTCTACTGCTTTTGATGCTGATTCCCCCCCACACATGCACACATCCCTAGGGCTTTGAGATGTAGTGTGAGGTCATTTATTTGTTGACTTTTTCTTCTTTTAAGGAATGAACTCCATGCAATGAATTTTTCTCTTAGCACTGATTTAATAGTGTCCCAGAGATTTTGATATGTTGTGCCTATGTTCTCATTTACCTCTAAGAATTTTTTAATCTCCTCCTTGATTTCTTCTGTGACCCAATGTTCATTCATTAGCATGTTGTTTAGTCTCCAGGTGATGGAGAAATTTTTATTTTTTATTTTGTCATTGATTTCGAATTTCATTTCACTATGAACTGATAAAATGCATGGTAGTATCTCTACTTCTTTGTATTTGCTAAGAGTTGCTTTGTGGCATAATATAAAGGGTTTGAATTTTGTAGGCTTTCTTTTCTATTTATTTATTTATTTATTTATTTATTTATTTATTTTTAGGTGGACACAAGATATTTATTTTATTTTTATGGTACTGAGGATCTAACCCAGTGCCTCACACATGCCAGGTGAGCAGTCTACAACTTGAGCCACATCTCCAACCCCTCTCTAGGTTTTCTTTAGGTTGTGAAGGCAATTTCTGGGGTTTATTGTATTGGGGTCTTGCTGAGTCATTACCATGGGACAGGAATGTGAAAATGGTATTCCCTGGGGCTTATCATATTGGGGTTAACAGATTCTTTAATGTGGGGGGTCAGGGATCAGTCAGGTACTTGTTCCTTTTGTGTTCCTTTGCTCTGGCTGAGTCCTGTAATTTTAAATGACAAAAACTTAGGAAAAATGTGCTTCGACTTATTTTCCATATCTTTCACAGTTTATGTCAAAGGCAAACACCATGTAGAGTTTGTCTCAACACCACTTTACATATCAAAATATTGGTTAATATTTAATATGTGAGAAATTTAATTAAGGTTTATTAATTAGAGAACAGGCTGATCTAAAGAGATTTAAAGTACCACACATTGTCTATAGAGGCATGCAGCAGAATTTTTTTTTTTAATAGAGAGAGGATGTAGAGAAAAAGGAAATTAAGGTGGGACATAATTACTGGCAGTACCATGAAAATTCAGAGAATTGGAATCTGGATTTCAGATGAGAAAGAGTTGACATAGTGTATTTGGGCGTGTGGTGACATGAGTGCCCATGATAAGCTTATAGGCTTCTGAGAGAAAATTATATGATGAATGAAGCCTAAGTAACCCAGATTCTTGCTTTAGCCAACCACCATTTGCTGCCCCCCAAACAAGTCATTCCAGGTTGTGATAGTAAAAGCAAATGTGACTCCATTCTGTAAAACAACCATACCAAGTAGAAGGGTCATGACTGGGGCAAGATGTTCTTTTCCTTTTGCTATAGAAACCTTTAAGAACACGGAACTCCCTAATGGGACATTTTTTTCTGTATCTAGAGTAATGGGGCTCTGTTTCTGTAACTGTGGTTACTGGGCTAACTGTGATTGGTTAGGCTTCCCATCACTTGAATGCACTCTACCTCTTCTGTAACCTGGCTTGCTTGCCTTGGCTAGACCCCCGAACATCCCTTTTGTAGTTTTCAGGCTTATAAGAAGCACCCATGCAATTGTTCAGGGCTGATCAGGAGAACAGCTTTATGTTGTGGTCAGCCACCACCTGTGTGCTTCAATAAAGGCTTGATTCAATTATATTTGAGTGGTCTGGAAGGCAGTTTATGAAACCCCGGATGAAGCCTTAACTATAACAAGGTGTTCCACTGATGGACTCTGATGCTGAATACTGAAGAAAGGAAAGCTTTTCAATGAGAGGTTTTCTTCCCATCTCTCATCTTTGTCATGTTTGTGTCAATTGTGTTAATGCCTACCAATCCAAAATTATGCATACAGGAATGGTGTTTCAGCATCTTGAAAATTTGTCATTGAATTTCTGCCCATTTTGGTGGAGGCTTACAGCAGGCCTGGAAGGTGCCTGGAGAAGACTTGGACCTGAGTGACAGCATTAGAACCTCACTTTTTTTCAACTGAAGTTAATCAACATTTTAAGCCTGCATTCTAGCTAGAGGCAGAAAATGACAATCATTACAGAAGATATGAATCAAAGAGTTTAGACAGTCCAACTGGACATCTGGGATCCATAGCTCACTGGTGAGAAATATATGCAGTGGCCACATGATGATAGACTTGCACAAACCAAGGTCAACCTGGGTGGTTGCCCTGATTTCATGCCAGTCACCTTGGTCCCATGCACTAGGAACTCACCTGACTTACTACAAAACCTGCAAAGGCAGTGTCCAGGTGTTCATTTTTAATTGTAGCTGAATACTCTGTGCTTTTCAAGAGAAAATTCATTAAATAAATGAATCAAACAGCATCATGAACTGCTCACCCCAACCTGCTTGTTTTTATGCAAACAGAGCTTATCTGTTTCAAAAGAGAGCTAAGTGTGCTGTCTTGCTCCCCAGGTTTCAATGATGAAAAAAGTCACATAATACAGAGAAGACTTATTGTTAAGATGGGCTCAAGTGTCTCTCTCTCTCCTTTTTAAAAAAAAAAAAAGAAAGAGAGAGAGAGAGAGAGAGAGAGAGAGAGAATTTTTTTTATTTTTTTATTTTTTTTATTGGTTGTTCAAAACATTACAAAGCTCTTGACATATCATATTTCATACATTTGATTCAAGTGGGTTTTGAACTCCCAATTTTACCCCAAATACAGATTGCAGAATCACGTCAGTTGCACATCCACATTTTTACATAATGCCCTATTAGTAACTGTTGTATTCTGCTACCTTTCCTATCGTCTACTATCTCCCCTCCCCTCCCCTCCCATCTTCTCTCTCTACCCCATCTACTGTAATTCATTTCTCTCCTTGTTTATTTTCCCATTCCCCTCACAACCTCTTATATGTAATTTTGTATAACAATGAGGATCTCCCTCCATTACCATGCAATTTCCCTTTTCTCTCCCTTTCCCTCCCACCTCATGTATCTGTTTAATGTTAATCTTTTCTTTCCGCTCTTCCTCCCTGCTCTGTTCTTAGTTGACCTCATTATATCAAAGAAGACATTTGGTATTTGTTTTTTAGGGATTGGCTAGCTTCACTAAGCATAATCTGCTCTAGTGCCATCCATTTCCCTGCAAATTCCATGATTTTGTCATTTTTTAGTGCTGTATAATACTCCATTGTGTATAAATGCCACATTTTTTTATCCATTCATCTATTGAAGGGCATCAGGGTTGGTTCCACAGTCTAGCGATTGTGAATTGTGCTGCTATGAACATCGATGTAGCAGTATCCCTGTAGTACGCTCTTTAAGGTCTTTAGGGAATAGTCCGAGAAGGGCAATAGCTGGGTCAAATGGTGGTTCCATTCCCAGCTTTCCCAGGAATCTCCATACTGCTTTCCAAATTGGCCGCACCAGTTTGCAGTCCCACCAGCAATGTACAAGAGTACCCTTTTCCCCACATCCTCTCCAGCACTTGTTGTTGTTTGACTTCATAATGGCTGCCAATCTTACTGGAGTGAGATGGTATCTTAGGGTGGTTTTGATTTGCATTTCTCTGACAGCTAGAGATGGTGAGCATTTTTTCATGTACTTGTTGATTGACTGTATGTCCTCCTCTGAGATGTGTCTGTTCAGGTCCTTGGCCCATTTGTTGATTGGGTTATTTGTTATCTTATTGTCTAATTTTTTGAGTTCTTTGTATACTCTGGATATTAGGGATCTATCTGAAGTGTGAGGAGTAAAAATTTGTTCCCAGGATGTAGTCTCCCTATTTACCTCTCTTATTGTTTCTCTTGCTGAGAAAAAAAAAAAAAAAAACTTTTCAGTTTAAGTAAGTCCCATTTGTTGATTCTTGTTATTAACTCTTGTGCTATGGGTGTCCTATTAAGAAATTTGGAGCCCGACCCCACAATATGTAGATCGGAGCCAAATTTTTCTTCTATCAGATGTAGAGTCTCTGATTTGATATCTAGCTCCTTGATCCACTTTGAGTTAACTTTTGTGCATGGCGAGAGGAGGGGATTCAGTTTCATTTTGCTGCATATGGATTTTCAGTTTTCCCAACACCATTTGTTGAAGATGCTATCCTTCCTCCATTGCATGCTTTTAGCTCCTTTATCAAATATAAGATAGTTGTAGCTTTGTGGATTATTCTCTGTGTCCTCTATTCTGTACCATTGGTCCACCCGCCTGTTTTGGTACCAGTACCATGTTGTTTTTGTTACTATTGCTCTGTAATATAGTTTTAAATCTGGTATCGCTATACCACCTGATTCACACTTCCTGCTTAGAATTTCTTTTGCTATTCTGGGTCTTTTATTTTTCCATATGAATTTCATGATTGCTTTATCTATTTCTTCAAGAAATGCCATTGGGATTTTGATTGGCATTGCATTAAACCTATAGAGAACTTTTGGTAATATCACCATTTTGATGATGTTAGTTCTGCCTATCCATGAACAGGGTATATTTTTCCATCTTCTAAGATCTTCTTCTACTTCTCTTTTTAGGGTTTTGTAGTTTTCATTGTATAAATCCTTCACCTCTTTTGTTAGGTTGATTCCCAAGTATTTTATTTTTTTGAGGATATTGTGAATGGAGTGTTTTTCCTCATTTCCGTTTCAGAAGTTTTGTCGCTGATATACAGAAATGCCTTTGATTTATGCGTGTTGATTTTATATCCTGCCACTTTGCTGAATTCATTTATTAGTTCTAGTATTTTTTTTTGTAGACCCTTTTGGTTCTTCTAGGTATAGAATCATGTCATCTGCAAATAGTGATAATTTAAGTTCTTCCTTTCCTATTTTTATGCCTTTAATTTCTTTTGTCTGTCTAATTGCCCTGGCCAGTGTTTCAAGAACTATATTGAATAGAAGTGGTGTTAGAGGGCATCCCTGTCTTGTTCCAGATTTTAGGGGGAATGCATTCAATTTTTCTCCATTGAGAATGATGCTAGCCTGAGGCTTAGCATAGATAGCTTTAACTATGTTAAGGTAAGTTCCTGTTATTTCTAGTTTTTCTAATGTTTTGAACATAAAGGGATGCTGTACTTTGTCGAATGCTTTTTCTGCGTCTATTGAGATGATCATATGGTTCTTATCTTTAAGTCTATTGATGTGGTGAATAACATTTATTGATTTCCGTATATTGAACCATTCTTGCATCCCAGGGATGAATCCTACTTGATCATGGTGCACAATTTTTTTGATGTGCCTTTGTATCCAATTCACCAGAATTTTATTGAGGATTTTTGCATCTAGGTTCATCAGAGATATTGGTCTGTAATTTTCTTTCTTTGAGGTGTCTTTGTCTGGTTTCAGAATCAGGGTGATGTTGGCCTCATAGAATGAATTTGGCAGAGCTCCTTCTTTTTCTGTTTCCTGAAGTAGCTTGAAAAATATTGGTATTAATTCTTCCTTAAAGGTTTTGTAAAACTCCACTGTATACCCATCCAGTCCTGGGCTTTTCTTGGTTGGAAGTCTTTTGATTTCTTCTTCTATTTCATCTATTGATATTGGTCTGTTTAAGTTGTGAGTATCCTCCTGACTCAGTCTGGGCAAATCATATGACTTAAGGAATTTATCGATGTCTTCACTATCTTCTATTTTATTGGAATATAGGTTTTCAAAATAATTTCTAATTGTCTTCTGTATTTCTGTAGCATCTGTTGTGATATTGCCTTTTTCATCTCGTATGTTAGTAATTTGAGTTCTCTCTCTTCTTGTCTTCGTTAGCATGGCTAAGGGTCTGTCGATCTTATTTATTTTTTCAAAGAACCAACTTTTAGTTTTTTTAATTTTTTCAATAGTTTCTTTTGTTTCAATTTCATTGATTTCTGCTCTGATTTTAATTATTTCTTGCCTTCTGCTACATTTGCTGTTGTTTTGCTCTTCATTTTCTAGGGCTTTGAGATGAAGTGTGAGCTCATTTATTTGTTGGTTTTTCCTTTTTTTGAGGAGTGACGTCCAGGCGATGAATTTCCCTCTTAAAACTGCTTTCATTGTGTCCCCTAGATTCCGATATGTTGTGTCTGTATTTTCATTTATCTCTAAGAATTTTTTGATTTCGTCCTTTATGTCTTCTGTAACCCATTGATCATTCAGTAACATATTGTTCTTTTTCCATGTGATGTAGGATTTTTCCTTCCTTCTTTTATCATTGATTTCCAGTTTCATTCCATTATGATCAGATAAAATGCATGGGATTATCTCCACCCCTGTATATTTACTGAGGGTTGCCCTATGGCATAATATATGGTCTATTTTTGAGAAGGATCCATGTGCTTCTGAGAAAAAAGTATATCCACTTGATGATGGTTGATATATTCTATATATGTCAGTTAAGTCTAGGTTGTTGATTGTGATATTGAGTTCTATAGTTTCTTTATTCAACTTTTGTTTGGAGGATCTGTCAAATGGCGAGAGAGGTGTGTTGAAGTCACCCATAATTATTGTGTTGTGGTCTATTTGATTCTTGAACTTGAGGAGAATTTGTTTTATGAACGTCGCAGCACCATTATTTGGTGCATAAATATTGATAATTGTTACGTCTTGTTGGTGAATGGTTCCTTTTAACAGTATATAATGTCCTTCCTTATCCCTTTTGATTAACTTAGTCTTGAAGTCGATTTTATTCAATATGAGGATGGCCACCCCTGGTTGCTTACGAGGACCATGTACGTGGTATATTTTTTCCCAACCTTTCACCTTCAGCCTGTGTATGTCTTTTGCAATCAGATGTGTCTCCTGGAGGCAGCATATTGTTGGATTTGTTTTTTTAATTCATGTTACCAGCCTATGTCGCTTTATTGGAGAGTTTAAGCCATTAACATTTAGAGTTACTATTGATATATGGTTTGTACTTCCAACAATGTTTGATTATTTATCTTCTTTTTTTTTTAATTTAATTTAGTTTGTTTCTCCATGGTTAGCTTTCCCCCCGCCCTCTGTTTTTATAGAGGCACTTCCCACTGATGGTTTTGGTTATTGTTTTTCATTTCTTCCTCGTGTAGTGTTTTGCTCAAGATGCTTTGCAATGCTGGTTTTCTGGCTGCAAATTCTTTTAGCTTTTGTTTATCATGAAAGATTTTTATTTTGTTGTCGTACCTGAAGCTTAATTTTGCTGGATACAGAATTCTTGTTTGGCATCCATTCTCTTTCAGTGTTTGAAATACGTTGTTCCAGGTTCTTCTCGCTTTCAGCGTCTGTGAAGAAAACTCCGTTGTTAACCTTATTGGTTTACCCCTGAATGTAATCTGCCTTCTTTCTCTTGTAGCTTTTAATATTTTCTCTTTGTTCTGTATATTGGATATCTTCATAACAATGTGTCTTGGTGTGGTCTACTGTGATTTTGTGTGCTCGGTGTCCTGTATGCATCTAAAATTTGTATATCTGTTTCCTTTTTTATTTCTGGAAAGTTTTCTTTAATTATTTCATTCAGCAGGCTACTCATTCCCTTGGTTTGAATCTCTGTACCTTCTTCTATCCCGATGACTCATAGGTTTGGTTTTTTTATGTTATCCCATATCTCTTGGATGTTTCGCTCGTGATTTTTAACCAGCCTTTCTGAGTTGGCTAGGCTCTTTTCAAGATGATATATTTTGTCTTCATTATCTGACGTTCTGGATTCTACTTGCTCCACTCTGTTAGTGATACTCTCAATTGAGTTTTTAATTTGGTTTATCATTTTCTTCATTTCTAGAATTATTGTTTGATTTTTTTTTATAATCTCTATCTCCTGAGAAAGATGCTTAACTTCTTCTTTTATCTGTTTATGTAATTCATTTTCAAAGTGTTCTTTCACTGTTTGGATTTGCTGTCTCCTATCCTCTTTAAGGTTCCATTCCATCTCTCTAAGGTATTCCTTGAGTTCTTTATATGACCATTTTTCTGCTGACTCTAGGTCCTCCTGAATATTTACGCTGTCCTTCATTGTTTGTACCCCTTTTCTTCCTTGCTTTTTTATGCTGCTCATGTTACTTCTTGTTCTGTTTGACTGCTGAGTTACTGTTTAGTCTTATAAATTTATTTGATGCTTGGGAGGAAAGATATAAGAAGGGAAGGGAAGAAGTCACTAAAGAGAATGAGAGTAGGCAGGTAGAATTCAAGGAAGGGGGAATAAGAAAATTGAAAAGAAATGAAAAGACAAAAGAAACAAAAACAAAACACACACAAAAAAAGTTAGAAAATAAAGAAAGAAAGAAAAGAAAAAAATATTTTTTACAAAAATAATAATGATAATAAAAATAATGAAAATTAAAATTAAAAAAATTATAATAATAATAAAAATTAAAAAATTAAAAAAAATTAGAAACATTAAAAAAAGTTAAAGAACAACAAAAAAATTGAAAATGAAAGAAAAAAATGATAATAATAATAATAATAATAATAATAATAATAATAATAATAAATGCAGTCATAGAGTTCGATTAATTTCTCTTCCAGTAGGTGGAGCTGTGCCCACTGGGTCAAGCTTCTCCTCTCACTGGGTGGGAACCAATCACTGTGTAGCAGCTCTTCCTCACAGACTGGGCGGGTCTCCATTCCTGAGTGCCTAGGGCCTTCTCTTGTGTTTCCTCAAGCCAGGCCGTGCTCACCTGTGACGCTCACCACAATACTGGCTACACGCCATGTCTGCTGCTCCTGGGAGCCCTGTTGCGCTGGTTTCAATGCAGTTATCTCCTCCGCCCGTGACGTCAGTTCTCTGCCAAGGTGGTATCACATGCAAATGGTGACCGTTTGTTCCCTTTGCCGGGTGACCAATGCAACGGGTGGGTCCTGACTGTCTCTCCCAATCCCCATTTCATTCCTGTGGCCACTGCCTATGAAGGCTCGGTTGGTTTTTACCTCTGAAAGTTCCTAAGGGCCAACCAGTTATTTCAGCGGGATTGTTAGTGCTGAGTCACGAGAAGCAGGAGAACCGGAGCTTGAATGCAGCCGATCTGGGCTCGGTGTGTGTGTTCTGAGGGGCCCAGACTGTACACCCCAGATCCACGTCAGCTCAGCATTGCCTAGTGATCCTGAGTAAACAGCATTTATACAATTTACAGCTCCCTATGCCCTCGCAGTTGAAGAGGTCAGAGACTTGATCTCTCCCCGCCCGCTGCCATGTTAGATCTCCTCAATGATATTCATGTTGCCCTTACAGCTTCCTGGCATAAGCAAGTTCTTGGGATTATACAAACTGCTGCTTCTGTTTCCCGTCCAGATTTCTAGAAATTAAACCCTGCCGCTGACCGGTGCCCAGCCCCCAGGGCCCAAGTGGCTGCCGCCACGGCTCTCCGGCTCCCTCCTCTGGAGCACGGGTCCCCTTGCAGGGGGATGCAGAACGACCCCAGAGCAGGCTCTGCCCGAGGGTGCAGCGGCGAACAGGCGACCCAGGCGCTCAAGGCTGCGGTCCAGCCTTTGGGGACAGGGCTCGGCACGCAGCCCAGCTCCAACCTCTAGGTGCGGTTGCTGGACAATGTAGACATAGCCATCAAGACAGCTAGCAGAGAGCAAATGGTGGCTCCCGTGGAGTGGATTTTCAGAACAGAAACTGCAGCCCAGCCAACAATCCCAATCCACAAACTCTCCCTGTGTAAAAAATATTAAAAAAAAAAAAAAAAAGGCGGGGCGCACTGAGCTTTCTTTGCCTAGGGTACTTACAATCCACTGCTGATTACACATTCACCTTCTCTGCCGGGAGCGAAGCAAAAGAGGAAGCAGATGGGCGGCAAAGCGTCCGGGAGCCAAGCGTCTCTTTTTCGATCTCTTTGTTCTTCCTGCTGCTTGGCAAAGTGGTCCGCTACAGATTAACGGTGAAAGGAGCTCTTACACGCTGTGCGAAATCTCGATTAAAGCCGCTGCTCTGAGCACCACGCTCAGCACTTCAGCAACCCCCATGCACAGCGGCCATCTTCTTCTCAAAACTTTTTATTTGAAGCCTTGTTTCAAAATACAAAAAGAATTGGGGATGTAGCTCCACATAGAGTGACACAAGGTTTAATCTCCCACAGGAAATTTGTGAGCGCAGCAGTAAGCGTTTGGCAAATGTGGGGCTTCTCTGCGGCAATTCTTAGCCTCCACCTCGTGGAAAGGAGAAAATGCAGTTGCAAGAAAAAAAAATATTTGTCTTTCATTTTGAGTCCAGGAAAGCTGAGTCTAGATTTTCTTTATTTTTCAAATAACTCTATAGGCTTGATTCCGCAGTCTGGCTGGGCACAAATAACTGGGAGGTCACGAGCCACTTGTAGATTTAAGCAAGAATAAACTTTATTCGAGAACTCCACACGAACTCAATGGGAACTCAACGGAAACTCAACGGGAACTCCAGGAGAACTCAAAAGTAGCAGGCACCCGAGGTAGCAGGATCTGCCTTATTGCCGGAGAGCAGAGGTTTATATACACAACGGAATATACAGCTTGTTTCAATTTAGTATCATATAGTTACAGCAATCAGTCATTATCTTAATAATTATACTCAGCTTAACTTAATTATCATCATCTTAATGGCTTGCTGGTGCTACCCCTCAACCATTCCTTCTGTCAAAATGCCAGGCGCTATCTTGACTTGGTTATGGCTCTCAACATCTCCCCCTTTTGTTTTTGAACAACAAGTATATGGCTTAGGGACCATGCCTGTCTTAGGTTGTCCAATACTACATATGGTTCTTACCAGTCATCGGATGAGCTGACCTCAAGGCGTCAGCCTCCTGTCTTAGGTTGGTACCATTGCAATTGGATCTTACCCATCATTGACTACCGGCCCAGCAAACTTAGCCATACTTGTGGATACACAAGCACCATAAACAGCCTGCTACAAGTAGAAAGGGCAAGACACAAAATGCCATGACACCAAGCCAATTGATGGCCCCTTTTGGAAAAATTGTACCACCGATGACACCATGAGCAAAGATACCCGGCACTACCACAGTTCACTGCACCAACAAATAGTTCACAATGCATACAAGTGATGCATAGTCCAGGCAATTCTGCAAGCAGTTCAAAGCAGAGGAATCCATTAATATATCCATTTCCTCCCAAAGTAAATCGACTCCTTGATTGAGCATCACTTGTTGAGTTATTATTCATTGATGCATCAGTTTATACAGTTTGTTGTGATAGCTATTGTAGAAGCTGTAGTTTGGTTTTCAGTCATCCTCTATCTTTGTCTTCACCAGCACTGCGATGAAGATAGGAATAATGGCAATGATGGCTAAAAAAAAAATTATGTAACATTCCAGCAGGCATTAAAAAAAAGCAATTTTGTAAACAATTTAGTATCCTGAATAGAATTAAATATAATGAAAAGGAAAGGTGAAAGTAAGCAAACAGATCTGTTAACCACATTTTAAAATAATTCTCAGTAGCTGTTTACCTAATTTAAAGTAAACCGTTTAAATCACGTGAATAAAAAATATTTGGATCCATTTTTTCATGAGCACTCCTCATATATGATATATGGACATATGCACATACAGACATACAACACATAACACAAGTGTGCACACATAACACAATAATACAACACATAACATAATAGTAAAGGACTTGTAGCTTTTCACAGGTGAAATCTCCATTGCAATGTTTAAAAACTCCACAGTCAAAAAATAGAACTGATCAGAAAAACATTAACCTAGGTCTGTATGAGCTCAAAAAAATAAAATAGAACTTCATGGTGTGGGAGAGGGCAATAATAAAATAGATATTTTAAAAAGCATTCTGGTTACCATCTGGGTTTGACTCTTCTTTTGATATCCCATCCTTCTTCCTGTAACTTAAATATGGATCTGAAGGTATTCCCACAAGCAAGCCCCAAGGTTTTTTACATTTGAAATAGGCCTTAATGGTGTTCATTATTCATTAGCCTCCAGGTGTGGAAGAACCACTGCCGCAGATGTAAGGATACCCAAACTGGAGTTCTGGATATCAGCTGTTATGGATTTGAGCCAAGTCATCTTCTTTTTGGTCTGTAGAAATCACTTTAGTTAGTCTATCTGGAATCCAAATCAGCTGCTGTTCTCCCTGTGGAAACACACAAACAGACCCCCGACTCCAGACAAAAGGTCAGGACCTTTCCAATATCCTGTTAGAATATCCTTCTAAAGTACCTTGGGCTTATGTACATTTTTTGGACACATAAGCCTTTCCACAGCACCAAGCCCTGATGAATCCAAATTTAAAAAGTTTAGAGTAAAAAGGGTTTTTTAAAGTTTATCTTTGGGGGATATATACCCCTTCCCAATTCCCTCTTTTTGCTTTAATAAGTACATTTTAATAGTTTGATGAGCTCTTTCAACTATGCCTTGTCCCTGTGGATTTTATGGGATTCCTGTTATATTAGTAATGCCAAATGATGAGCAGAATTATTTAAAAGAGGTAGAAGTATAGTGAGGGCCATTATCCATTTTTAACTGTTTTGGAACACCCGCAGTGGCAAAATTTTGTAAGCAATGAGCTATAATATCTTTAGTTTTTTTCTCCGAATGAAAGGAGCCCATCAAAAAACCAAAAGAAGTATCATCTGTAACATGCAAATATTTTAATTTTCCAAATTCTGGCAAGTGTGTGACGTCCATCTGCCAAATATGGTTAGGTATCAGTCCTCTAGGATTGATTCCAAGATTAACTTGTGGTAAAAAAGGTCACACAATTTTGACATTGTTTTATTATTTGTCTAGCTTGTTCCTTCATTATTTTAAAACACTTTTTTAAAGTATTTGCATTGACATGGAAGGATTTATGAAAATTTGTAACTTCTTATAGCGTAGAAAAAATATGTATGTAATGTATAGTTTTATCTGCTAAATCATTGCCCAAACTAAGGGTTCCAGGCAATCCTGTTTGTGCCCTGATATGCCCTATAAAGAATGGATCTTTTCTGTCCCAGATTAGACTTTGTATAGTGGAAAAGAAAGAGAAAACAGTAGAGGAAGGGGAAATCCTACCAGCATCTTCAAGGGATACTATAGCATAACTATATACTGACTCTCGGAAAATAAATTAAATACAGAATCTTTAAACATCACAAGCTTGTTATACTGCATTAAGCTCTACTTTTTGAGCTGATTGTTTGGGTACTAAAAATGTAAAAGTTTGATCAGGGGTAACTACTGCTGCTGTACCATTATTTGACCCATCAGTGAATATATTTGGAGCATTCATGATAGGTGTTTTTCTTGTCATTTTTGGAAAAACTATAGGTTGCAAAGACCAAAAAGAACACATGATTATTGCCCAAGTATTTAACTCATTAGCTAATTTGATCCATATTATATGGAGTAATACTTTTATTGGGAGAAATTCCAAACACTCCATTTGCTGCTTTTATTCCTTTGAGTATTAATTGTCCTACAGGTTCAGGATATCTAGTAAGAATAGTGTTAGGAGAATAAGATAAATGTATCCATAATAATGTACCTTCTTGCCAAAATACTCCAGTAGGAATATTTTTTATTTGTAGTACAATAAATAATAAAGGCAAATTTATGTCAATTCTATCCAAATACATATTTTCCATATATGTTTAAATGATTTTTAGTGTCTTTCTTACTTCTGGCGTTAACATGCGGGGTGAATTTGGATCTGATGGACCTTTTAGGATATCAAATAAAGGTCGCAACTCTCCTGTTGGTATGCCTAGATAAGGCCTTATCCAATAACTTTTTTGTCTCCTAATAACTTTTGAAAGTCCTTAAGTGATTTGAGTTGATCTACTCATATTTGAATTTTTGGTGGACAGACCATGGTCGAGGATAATAGAACTCCTAAATAATTGATAGGAAAATTTAATTGTACTTTATCTATTTCTACCTCTAGATTATAATTTTTTAATAAGTTTGTAAGTGTGGCATAACATTCTAGCAATGTGGTTTTATCTTTGTGTGCTAATAATACGTTGTCCATATAGCGAAATATTTGTAGTTCATGATTTTTATTTCTAAATGGCTGGATTGCTTTGTTAACATAAATTTGACACATAGTTGGGCTGTTAGCCATCCCTTGAGGGAGTATTTTCCATTTATATCTCTGATCAGGACCTTCATGATTCAGTGCAGGGATAGTAAATGCAAAACATGGACTATCTTCAGGATGAATTGGAATTGAAAAAAAAAAAAAAAACAATCTTTAATATCTATAACTAAAACATACCAGGTTTTTGGCAAAGCAGACAGTTGAAGAATCCCCGATTGAGCAGGTCCCATAATAACCATCTCATTATTAATAGCTCTTAAATCTTGCAATAATCTCCATTTACCAGATTTCTTTTCATGACAAAAATGGGAGTATTATAGGGAGATACAGAAGTTTGTATATGTCCCTCTGCTAATTGTTGTTTGACCAGGTCATGGGCTGCTTGTATCTTTTCTATAGTCAGGTGCCACTGAGGAACCCATACTAGCCTTTCTAATTTCCAAGTAATTTTTATTGTCTCAGTGACCCCTCCTGAACACCCAATCCATGTCTATCTATTTCTTGATCTATTAGTATTGGTGCCACTATCCTTTTTTTTTTCTCCCAATCCTCTTCCTTTCCTAAAACCTTGTCTAGCCATAATAGTGGGCACATTTTAATTGATGTTATTTGTTAATGTTAGTCCTAATTGATCTAGGACATCTCGTCCCCATAAATTTACAGGAAGGTGATCCAATACATACGTCTGTATAGTTCCTTCACATCCTTCAGGATCCTTCCAATCTGATACCTTTGCACTTCTATGGGGTTTAGTTGACACTCCTAGGCCTCGAAGCATTTGAGTGGCTTGTTGTAATGGCCAATGTTTTGGCCATTCTTGATAAGAGATAATGCTAAGGTCTGCACCTGTATCCAGTAGTCCATTAAAATCATGTCCTTGAATATTTAGTTTTAGCATGGGGCAAGAATCTAAATTTAAAGAAAGCATAGCCCAATCTACACCTGTGGAGCCTAATCCCCTTGAACCTCTTTCTATAGTACGACTGGAAAATTTATCATGGAGGCTGGGTATTATTAATAACTGTGCTATTGTATCTCCTGGTGAAATTACTGATATATCCCTTGGAGAGCTGGCTATAATTTTTATTTCACCTTCATAATCGGGATCAATTACCCCAGGACTTATCATAATTCCTTTTAGAGTAGAAGAACTGCGTCCTAATAATAAGCCTACTGTTCCTTGGGTAAGAGGCCCTTTTACCCCTGTGGGAATGATTTGAACTCCCATCTCTGGAGTTAGTACTGCTCTGGTGGAGGCAGAGATGTCCAACCCTTCACTCCTTCTGGTTTGTCTGATGAGAGATCTAATGGATAATGTGTCCTGGGCACTACACTGATGGTGTTCCTGGGTTCCTCCAGTGCCCCATATTTTTGTGGTCATGGGCCCTGGAGCATTGGGCCCCCTTGTCCGTTTTTTGGCTATGGAGTCCAATGTTTTCCTCCAGGATATCTTGGGTAAACACCTGGTCCTTGTCCAATTTTTGATAACGGAGTGCCCTCTATAGTGGTTTGAGAATGGCATTCATTAGCCCAATGTCTCCCTCTATGGCATCTTGTCAAATACCTGGTATTCTACCCATTTGATCATATCCAATTTTGTTAAACCCTTCTCCTATGGAGCAACTCCTTCTAAAATGTCCAGTTTGTCCACAATTATAGCATGTTTTTGGCCTTGCACCTAAAGCCTGTTGTACTGCAGCTGCCAAGGCTTGCCCCTGTTCATTAATGTCTCTACATAATTTAATATATGTGTTTAAATATCCATGTTTCCATGGTCTAGTGTCTTCCCTGCACCATCTATTTGCTTGTTCATAGGCTAGTTGTTTTATTAATGGCATTGCTTGTTCTACATCCCCAAAGATTCTAGTAGCTGTTTGTATAAGCCTATCTACAAATTCAGCGTAAGGTTCATTAGCTCCTTGTATTACCTTAGATAATTGACCTTGTAAATCTCCATGCCCCTGTAAAGTTTTCCATGCCCTAACTGCAGCTGAAGCGATTTGTGAGTATATGGCAGGATAATATCCAATGTGTTGCAGCTGACCCTCATAGGCATGACTGGAAAATTGCTTGTGGAAGATGAGAACAGAGTTTATTTGTGTTGTGGCATGACCTGCTAGCTCTAATTCTCTAAGCTGAGCCTGAGAATGGTTCACAGATGGCCAATATTTGGTTTAGTATTTCTATGGGATTTGAAAAAAAATTGGGGGGGTGCCAGGGATTGAACTCAGGGGCACTCCACTACTGAGCCACATCCCCGGAACTTTTTTGTATTTTTATATAGAAACAGGGTGTCACTGAGTTGCTTAACACCTCACCTTTACTGAGACTGGCTTTGAACTCACAATCCTTCTGCCTCAGCCTCCTTTGCCTCTGGAATTACAGGCATGTGCCACCATGCCTGGCTAGAAATTAAATTTTATTTGAGGCAATTAGTACTCATTTAATTGATAATTGCTATAAATAGTTGAGGTTTTAAATACACCTTTGGAAGTATAACAGGCAAATCAAGCTAAGAAAAATGACCAAACAAATAATAATACATGTGCCAAAATTACAAATGTGACATGGGAATATACATGGAAATGCCTAGAAGACATGAGTAGGCAGGAATTCTTCTGAACTTGGCAACTTACTGATTAGTTCAGGGTCTCTGTGGGGGTTTCTCTCTCTCAGGGTGCCTTCATCCTTCCTGCTTCCACTTATTCCTCCTTTAGGTCTCTAAGAATCTTCTTGTACCTGAGGGAGACAAGCAGTGTGCTGGAAGCTGAAAACTGATTCAAAACCCATCTTTGTATGGTGGACTTGGCTTCATATTGTGGCTATACCACTTTCAGGCTAGTGGTCTTGGGCAGGGAGTTTAACTCCCTCTCCACCCTGGTCTCCTCATCTGTGAAGTCAGGATGTCCTGGTCCCTAATTTCTTGGACAGTGCTATGAGCTGGATACAGTGGCCAGGACCAGGAGCCTGGTAATGAAGTCAAATTTGGGATACAACCTTCTAGACTTCTCATTGGGAGGAGTTGGGACTTGCTCTCAGTGTTCAAGGGAGACTGTAGGAATGCCTAAAAAATTGCTTGTGGAAAAGGAACACAGAGTTCATTTGTGTTGTGGTTTGACCTGCTAGCTCTAATTCTCCAAGCTGAGCCTGAGACTCCGCCTCAGATGAAGATGCAGATGCTTCAGATGGGGGCTTCCCAGGTTTCTGGTGAAAACAGCTGTTCCCCTTCAAGTCAGAGTGGTGTGTGTCCAAAGGTTTTTATCTCTCTTCAGTATTAATATTATTGTTATTTTGTCTTCCAGAATTAGCTCCTGAGTTTTCTGGGATCCCACCCTCTTCATTTCACTCCATATGGGGTGAGATGGGGCAAATGACCAAGCCTAAAGAGTCAAATCATTGAAATCTCATAAATAAGAAGGCACTTAGCCTGTCAACTTGGCTTGGGATAGTCCAGAGAAATTGTTACAGAGGCCCAAAATTATTCATAGAAAGTGAGTATGAAAACCTTACTTTCATCTTAAAGATACAGGGGTGGTCAAAAAATGAAATGGGAACTGAAAAATGAAGCCATGGGACCATTGATACCAGCTGTGCCTGCATTCACAAATACCCTCAGGGTTTACTTGTAAAAGTACCCCCATACACACACAACCATTACCTATGTTAGTTTGGGTTGCTTTTTCTGTCAATTGAAACCAGGAGTATTGACTCACCTATTGTTTTCTCTTTTTCTGTAGTAATGGAGGGAAAAGAAAATGCTAATAAGAAACAACAGAATAATGAATCTAAAAAAAATCAAACAACCCAAACAATACATGGGAAAAAGAAGTAAATAGACTTCTCAAAAGAAGAAATTCAAATGTGGCCAAATATATGAACAATTGTTCTACATCATGAGATTTCATTTCACATCAGTCAGAATGGCAGCCATTAAGAATACAAATAATACATGTTGTTAAGAATGTGGAGAAAAAAGGAACACTTTTATACTTTTGGGGGGAAATGTAAATTAACACCACCACTATGGAAATGAATATGAAGGCTCCTTGAAAGCCTAGGCATGGAACCACTATATGACTCAGCTACACCACTCTGCACTATTGATTCTTATGAACAAAAGTCATCATGCTACATTGGTACATATATACCCATGTTTATAGCAGCAAAGTTCACAATAGTCAAACAATAAAAGCAGCCTAGGTGTCCATCAATGAATGCATGGATAAAGAAAATGTGGTATATATACACAATGGAGTTTTATTCACCTTTAAGAAAACTGAAATTATGTCTTTGAGGAAAAATGGATGAAACTATTGATCATCATATTAAGTGAACTAAGCCAAACACAGAAAGTTAAGTGTCATATGTGATATATGAAAACTAGAGAGAAAAAAGGAAAAAAAAGTAGGGGGTAGTTCTTCTAAAACTCAAAGGAAGGTCAGTAGAGGAAAGAGAAAAAGGGGTGGGCAGTAGGGAGGAAGGGGGTGTTTTAATCACCTTTTTCATTGCTGTGAATGAAAGACCTGACCTGAAAAGCCATGCCCCCCAGTACACACCTCCTCTGGCCATACCCTAACGACCTTCAGTTACAGCTTAGTGAATCTCTATCAGGGGATTAATTTTATGATTGGACTAAGACTCCTCTAACCCAATCATTTCTCTTCTGAACATTCTTGCATTGTTTCATGCATGAGCTTTTGGGAGACACCAAGCCTACAATCTATAACAATGGGAAAGTGCTGGGGAGTGATATTAGCCAAATTGCATTGTTATATTGTGTGCAAGAACAAACATGTAAGCACAAATCTCAGCATTATGCACAATTGAAACTGGTCTTGAAAATCAGAATTGGGTCCCCCTGTGTTAATGATTGAATACCCAAGAAATGTGGAGAGAAGAAAACAAGTTTTATTTAAAGAATACAACAGAGAGAGAGAGAGAGAGAGAGAGAGAGAGAGAGAGAGAGAGACAGAGAGATCAAGAGAAGGAGTGAGATACTGCTCTGTAGATAAGGAAGTCCAGAACTGATGCCTGAAAAAGTGGGGATATTTTGTCCTTTTATATATTTTAGGTTTTCTTTCTTTTTATGTCCCCTCATTCTTTTATTTTGCCTATGTGACCAAAGTGACCAAAAGAGTATGAAGAGAGCCACCAGGGTATGAATACTTGTGTTGAAAATATGATCTATTCTCTCCACCAGATGTTGGAGTTACTATCTACCCATTTCTTTCTTTCTTTCTTTTTTCTTTTTTTTTTTTTTACAAGCAGCTACTTGCTCTTTGCCCTGGTTTCACAAGTATACTGCCTGGATAAAGAAAAATGTAAGAAAAAAGCTATATGTCCATAAAAGCCTGATAATAACCTAACACTGGACACATGTTGGATCATGGCTTTAGACAGCTCTAGAGAATTGTTTCTACCTTTATGGGTTCATCTTTGTTCAAAGAAGGTAAAAAATTATGTTTTGCTACTGGCCTGGTATAAAGATGAATATAATCCAAGGGAGATTGTATTTTTTTTCCTTTGGGATTTCAAAATAAAACATTCCCATGGGATACAGGCACTATGCCTATGGTGTGCAATTGTTATATCAACTGTGAAAGTGCTTGCTTTTTTTCTTTATTATAAATAACATTTTTGTCAGGAGGCATACATCTGTAACAATTTCTTTCTAGTTTCAGGAAAATCACTTTTCACTAGATCTGCAAAGCATATTAAAAACCACATCAACTGAGGCAAATAAGTGAATAAAACAGGTAATATAGCTAGTTGTGGATTCTCATTGGTGGGGTGTCAGAGCAACGATCATTTCTGATTGGCCAAATGTAGTTGCTCTTTGATTGGGTAAACAAGGTGGAGGGAGGAGCTCAGAACACTGCTCATGTTTGATTGGCTGAAAGCACAGTTTGCTTATTGGACCAAGAACCCATTAACACCTTATTCTGGAGACTGCAGGCTGTCAGTGACTACCTTATGAAAAAATTATGCTGGTTGTATGGTGCAGAGACTTTCCATTTGTGTTTTTAAATCTCTAACATAGAAAACCTCACATGCAAATCTTTGCATAAAACAAATAGAAATTTATATCTATCTTGTGAAGACATATAAAACCTGGCCTTGGGGAAAGCAGATGATGTGTATCTGGCATCACTGAACATTAGCATGTTGCAGTGGAGAACAAGGGCCCTTGATGCTCAGGAAAAGGTTCAACTTTTTCCTGGTAAACCTATCTACTAGAGTGTGTAAAGGAAAAGACAGTCCTGGCATTTATCCCTATTCTAATACTTTCTATCTTTGGTTTTCCTGAAATAGCTTTAGACTGAAGTTGCAGAAATCTTGACAGTTTATCTGGAGCAATATCAATAAAGACCATGTAAATGTTTTAAATTAGTGTCACAGGCCTTGTGACTTCTGGGAAACTGGGGCAGTGCAGACTTTCCTTCAAACCCTGATTCCTGTGATCAAGTCAAAGATTTCAGCTATGTCACTCAGAATAGCAGGCATGAGTTTATTTAAGGTATAGAACAAGGGAAAGGGATACTCTTAAAGGACAGAGTGGTACTCTCTCAGAAATGAGAGAGTCTGTGTGAGTCTTCTGAACACCAGTTTTATTTAAGGGTCCCAGAGAAGTTTCCAGAGTCCCACTCATGACCACATATTGGCTTTTGACTGACTGCTGTATGATTTCAGACTGTCAAGTCCTCACTGCCATAACCACTGTAGGTCACTTTGGCCCTTGTAGACTGATTCTCATTAGATTCTTAATCATAAAATTTTACAGATTTTATGATTAGAAGGAATTATCTTTATGTTCCTCAGTTTGAAAATCTGGTCCATAGAAAGGATCATAGAAGTCTCGCTTTTCAAGATCACTTGGGTTTCCCTGATCAACATTATTTCAGGCCTGTATTTCTCCTACAGAAAACAGAGAGTTTCCTGAGATATGTGACATGCCCTGCGTACTGAGGCCAGGCAGAGATGCATGCAAGTTGCTTCTTGAAGAGAAAGTATGTGAGAATCAGCACAATGGGCCCACTGTATAGAATTATTCCATTAAATCTCATGTCCTCACAACTCACATCTTTCTGTCTCTTTAAAGATAAAGCAGTATGTATGGCCTAAGTCACACTCTAGTTGGGAATGGGTTTTAAAGATAGGTCACAGACCAACATGAGTTTCACTGAAGAACTTTATAGCAATGTAGATTCTCAGGCCACAGTCTAGATCTACAGTATCAGTCACAGGGATTTTAATTTTTATAATCCCTCCAGGTTCACAATTGGGGCTGAAAATCTGTTTTGGTCTTTCCTTCAAGGGCAGGATCTTTTTCACTAATTTGAAAAAAAAAATTAATGCTGGCCTTATTAATGTACACCCTAGGCAGACAGGCTTCCAAGGTTGTCTAGGTCCAGTCCAGGTAGACAGATGCTGAGACCCAAAGTGCTACACACTGTGTTCTCTAGTGCCTAGGAGTCCACAAAAACCTTTTGCAGAGTACCCTTTAAGATCCTCAACCCCATCAAGTCTAATAGTCAAAACCCTGAAAACGTTATGACATTTATTTCTATTCCAGAGGTGGAAGCATTGGCCAATCTATTGTTTAAAAATCTCTTAAAGCCATGTCACTGTGCTGTGACTACTATTGGAAGGGACACATTTTTCTTACATGGAAGATCCTGGGTCGTGGTGTGCAGAACCCCGTACTTGCACCTCGCAATCACTAGGTGGCCAGAGAGCACTTTCCTGCTGGCACCCCAGTGGCGCTCTACAGTCAAGTCATCAGCTTTTCTGAGTCTCATCAGAAACCCTAAAGTGTCAGAGTGCTGAGGGTAATTTTACTGCGGTGTCCTGGAAGTGATATGCACCAGGGACATTGATTAGAGAGATAAATGGCCATGGTACTATAGTAGAAAAATCATTTAGAATTTTTCTAAAAATTTTCCTAGTCCCTGTGCATGGCAGGCTGACCTTTTTCCCACAGTCCTGAGTCCTGGGGGTGGCAGAGTTCTGGTCACATGCCCCAATAAGAGCAATCCATAGGAGGAGGGGTCATAAAGTTGTGACAGGCTATTTTCTTCTCATGGTTAGTCTAATATGATTTTAAGGACAACTAGAAAAGGAAATGACCTGCCTTTTTTGATGCTTTAAAGTGTTCATTGATGGGGGGGGGGGCTGATATTTTGGCTCAGTCATAAGAGTGCTCACCTGGCACACATGGGGCACTGGGTTTGACTTTCACACCACATAACAATAAAATAAAAAGTACTGTATCCACCTAAAACTTAAAAAAATTACATATTTTAAAAAAGTGCTCATTGGGAAGGTTAACTGAGGAGGTAAGACAAGAACTAGCATTTGATTCTTGTGTCCAAATCTAGCCCTATTCCAGACTGTTGTCAGCTTTTTTTTCTACTCCTGTGCCTCTTCTGTAACCCAAGTTTGCAGCCATTACAGAAGAGAATGTGTGCAACAGGAATAGTGCTTGCACAATTCCTCCTTCCAAGGTGCTGCAGCCTTCCTCCACCCACCTCTGGCAGCCTTTCCTGTTCCTCAGCACTAAAAGGGAAGGGGTTAACACAAAATAGAGGACAGGCTTCCCTAATAACCCAGGCCCAGGGGTTCAAGCTATGGATGTAATTGCCCTGGCTCTTTTGAGAATGCAAGTTTGGTCTTGTTGGAAGTATACCTTGGGTTTGTTTTAATCCAGTATAGTAAGACTCACAGAAAGAAATTTGACTCTCACAGACTGCTACAATTTTTTCAAACAGTTGCACCAGGGAATGTGGGAAGCACCAGCATTTGTCAGAAGGCAGAGAGCATGGAAGGTAAGGGAAAACATGGAAAAGTGACTTTATTTTATTTGTGCAGAAAGAAAAGATGAGTCAGCACAAGCAGGTTTGGGATTAGTATGAAATTATTAACAATTTTAATTGGCTTTAGGGGACAAGGGCAATCACATGTTCTCTGGCACTTAGACCTGGTGTAATTAGGGCATTTGGATAGTGAACTAAGAGTGTGGGATCCCAATAGGGGGGGGGGGATTGGTGATGTGGGACCTTTATAAGTTAATTTGATAAAGGTGAACATGCTGGGAATATGATGACTCTCTAGGACTTAGCTTTCTCTAGAAAGGCATGCCCTGTATGCAGTGGTACATGTCTGTAATCCAAGGGACTAAAGGGACTGAGGCAGGAGGATCACAAGCTTGAGTCCAGCATGCACCATTTATAAAATATAATTTTAAAAAGGGCTAGAGATATAATTTGGCTGTGGGGGTTGTGGGTCAGTTGTAGAATGCTCCTGGGTTCAATCAGAGTTCCCACTCCTAATGTGCAAACAAACACACATGCACACAAACACACACTCATGCACAAAACAGCTTAAGAAGTTATGACCTTTAGGGTCAGAAAAGCCACAGTGTCAAAAAAAATCAGTACAAACAGTAAATGGCATAGTTATATTCTTTGCCATTTAACTTTCATTAGATTTCTTTTTAGTCTCAATTTTATAAATTGGAAGGTTGTTTATTTTCTAAGTACACCCTAGTTAATTCTGACTGTGCTTCTCTGGATATAGCTGGGCCTTCTTCAGTACAGAGATGTCACATTTTATTACAATCTATTTTATTGTCCTTCTCAAATATTGCATATATTTCCTATATGGACTTTTGTAAAACCTGTCTCAAGCAAATCTATCAGCTCCATTTTTCAAACAGCTAACATGATCACTGCTACTTTTAGCAATAAAGGTTTTTTTAAATCAATGTACACACTTTTCTAAGACATAATGTCTTATAATTAATGCAGTACAATATATTGTAAATGTATTTTTATAACCAAAGAAAAACCAAAACAATAGTGGGACTCACTTTAATTTGGTAGTCACCTTATTGCACTAGACTGGAACAAAATCCACAGTGCTTTCGAGGTAAGATTATATACTAGCATCTAGTGGACTCTTACAGAAACCCTTGACACAGCAACCACAAATTTACTTTATCAATTTCCACTGTTCCTATTGAAAGACAAACTTCATTTACAGTAAGAGTAGCTATACATGAAGTCATGAACTAGTTACATTTTGATATTGTGCATGACAGCATGCAACATTATGATCTTTTGGTTCACACAGTCCCAGTTTTAAATTTATGGTGCTCCATTTAATGAAAGTTGAACTATTAAGTAAAACAAAATAAATAAATTAATAAACAAACAAATGAATAAATAATGTGGTACATCAGTAGTGCATTACAATACTTAATGGCAAGTCTGTTCTTTGTTAGAAGAATAACAGTTTGGATTACTATAGTTATCTGACTCCAGGACTTTGCCCAGGTAGTTTGATTGTAATGGGAAGAAAAGAAGAATAAAAATTCCCAAGTGTATGTGATGAACACTAACTCTTTAAGTGTTTATGAACACTTGAGTTTGGGCATAGCTTGTCAAAATTATAGGTAAGATTTTTCATATGCTCACCCAGGGCCAGAAAGTTCAAACTAAACAAATTCAGAGTAAGAATATGAGGCCTTGGGATATAGCTCAGTTGGTACAGTGCTTGCCTTGAATGCACAAGGCCTTGGATTCAATCCCCAGGACAGGAAAAAACATATGAATATTTAGTATTTATACATTCTTCACAATCTCATATAATAATGACTTGAGAAATTACTTTCCAACCAAAATCTAGATTTGATTTTCACTCATACATTTCATATATACCAAATCAAAACTGGAGATACAATTAAGAAAATTGAGTATTTCATAATATTGATTTTATTTGTATATTAAAAACAAATTGTTAAAATGTAAATAGTATAAACTGCTATTTAAATTTAATCATATTTTATAAAATTTGCCTCAGTGAAGGTCTGTCCTTGTAATGATGAACCCAGCCTATTTCCATCTCAAGATTGGGACCATCTCATTACATAGTCATGAAATCAGAGTAATTTATAGTAAAACAGAAATTAACGTTTCATGACAAGTTGTTTGAATTTCTCACTCATGCCTGGCTTTCCCTGACCAGATAACAAACCTCTCTAAAAACTTAGTTGTGCCTCATAAATTCAGATTTTGGGATATGAATTTTCTCCCTACCTTAAAATCTCATGCAATGTAGATCATTAACCTACTATCCTCCTTTGTATTGTGCTTGTCAAAATCCTGTTATCTGTAAGTTCTCAAGACACCCCTGTTTGTAACTTTTTGTGCTATAAAATTTTCTTCCTGGAAAGCTGGGGTGCTGGTCTCTAGCCCATATTAGGGGAGACAGTCACTGATCAGCTCTCTTTTTGTACACAAATGCAAGCTTCCTTTAATTTGATTTAAAATTGGAGTTGGTGGTCTTTTCTTTGCATCAGGTTCAACAGTAGGTTGAAATGACTGATGAGATCCTAAAATCTCAATGTGTAAAGCAAGTTCATTAGAAATATAGGATTCAGTGGAGGCAGTTTTCTAGAGATCCTACCACACTATTTCATGTTTATATTTCTAAAAATTTTCCTTCATTCAAGTTGTTTTTGTACTTTAAACCCTTTTACAAGCACTGTTGAAACCTAAGTAAGTTTCCCATGTTGACACATGAGTTTCATAGATTTTAATAAAAAGGGCTATAAGATAAACATAAGGTGCTTAAGTATTTGGGGGGTGTGGTTAAAAGGTATTGAAATAGAATAAAATGTTTCAAAAAGTTATAGCAACAAAATTTGATTGAATCTTTTCTCTTTTTTTCTTGACATTATCATAGCAGTGAAGTCAGGCAAATATAGAAAAAGTAACAGTTCTTACCTAAAGTGTCCATGTAGTTCATGTGGGCCAGCCCAACCCAAAGAAATTGATGTTGGCTTCTAAAATTTCATCCCCATAGCTTACTGTCCACATATCCATTAGTTTTATTGTTTTTTTTTTTTTAATTTTTGAGTTATTATGTCTAGAAAGATAAAAACCAAACATTAATTCTTGATATATCATTTCTTAAAATTTACTGGAACCTCTCTGTTTGTTAAAACAGGACATTAGCCAATAATCATGGTCAAAGAATATCTCATGGTGTTTATATTCAGTGTCTAGCAGAGTAAGTTGTAACATGCTTGAATATCTAGGCCCAAGTAGACTTTTGAAATATTTGAAGAACATTTTCATCCTCATGCTTCTGTTTATGGCAGCTTTGTTTTTAATTTTTTTAACCTACCTATTTTAGTTTTCTGTATGTTGAGTAGTACATTTGGATTAAATATCTAATTGAAATTTAGTGTGGTTATAAAAATTCATGAATCATTTGCAACTTTGTTACTTTTGAAAGTCTTAAGCAGTTGGTTAATTACCATGATTTATTAAGATGTTTACAAATAGATTTTATGGTAGATGTTCTAAAATACTTTAACTTAATTAGAGAAAAGTATTGTACTTTTCAGCTTCATGGTTGCAAGATTTGGTAACATTTACAAGTGTAAGATACTTTAAATTTCACTTCTTATGATTTCATTTACCTTTCCCCCCTATATTTTGGCAAAAAAACAAACAAACAAACAAAAAAAAAAAAAACAGAAAGAATAGAGTTGACACAATCATCTTTTATTTCTGGGAAGATCAATTGTAACCTACTTTTTAAAAGTATCAGAAAAACTGTTTTTTGACAATTTCTATCAAATTTTATCATGCCATTGATATGGAAACCACCATGGCTTTTGATTTTAAGGGCATATTAATTCTCATGAGGATCAAAGACTTAAATTCATAGCAGGCCAAGAGATGAGCAAATACTCAGGAAAAGCTGGAAGTTCCTAGCATTCAGAACTATTTGAGTAAGTGATAAAAGATAAAGAAAATTCAAAGGTAACCTTATGTAGAAAGAGCCCTACACCTCATTTTCTTCATAGAACATCTAATGCTAAAACTTGTAAGTAGAATTTAAAAATACCAATAAAAATGATTTTGGAAAAACTATATGTCCATGGTAACATAGATTAAAAACCACATTTATGCTTTTCATAGTGTTCACTTACTTTAAATATCAGACAAAAGTGCTTTGTGAACAATGGCTTCTTTCTTTTTTAATATTTTTACACCATTTTTGTTAATCTGTAGTTTTGTTTATTTGTTTGTTTTTTGTTTTTTGAAACAGACTTGATTACCAACAAAAATCTTATTTCTTGATGGAATCTAGGTAGCATAAAAGAAAAATTAAAATTCTAATGTGTGGAAAACTATTTTTTTCCATATTTAATTTTTATTCAGATCTCAGAACTAGATATCATGTGCAAACTTGAATATCTATTGACCTAGAAACAATCATTCCAATACTCCTTTCTCTAGATCAAAAAGCACCAGCGTTGTCCATTCCTTATGTCAAGAAATGTGCTTTTAGCAAGTATGACAATGTTTTCTGTTCTCTACTAAAAATAATAGCTGGGCTGGGGATGTGGCTCAAGCGGTAGCACACTCGCCTGGCATGTGTGTGGCCCGGGTTTGATCCTCAGCACCACATAAAAACAAAGATGTTGTGTCCGCCGAAAAAACCAAAAAATAAATATTAAAAAAATAATAATAATATAAATAAATTAATTAATAAATAAAATAATAGCTGTTGTTTACTGAAAACTCACCAGGTACCATTGTGTTAAGATCTATGATATTACTTAGTTTAATTCTCAAACACTGTATGCATAAGCAAATGGAATCATAGAGATTAACTTGCAAAAGTGAAACAGCATAAAGCAGCAGTGCTAGAATGTGCACAGGGAGAGGGTACAATGCTGAGTTTACTTATGGTCTTAACTCCTACACACCTGCAAATACCTGGAAGTTGTGATTCCTATAATGCAAATGGATGGAAGACACTTTCTGTAAAATCTCATAAGCTTTTCTATCTTAAGCCTAGTTTTTTCAGCTACCTCAAGACACAAGAATTTTTGAGATGATTATTTTTATTATGGGATTGGAAGAGAAAAATTGTGAACAGTTATGGAGATAAATGTAGAATGTCTAGCTCACAAGAATTACAAAAAAAATATTCCACTAAAACTTTATATTAAAATGAACAGTCTCTAGGTCATAGTATACTTCTTCCAATTTTTACTCTCAGTCTCTAATAATATTATAATACAGAAATTGTAGAATATGTATGTTTACTGGCTTCATCAATATTGCTATTATCATCTGCAATTGCACTACAACCAAAAGAAATTAAATAAAAATTTATGTTTTATTATTACATTATAATTTTACATAACAGAGGTTCTCATTGTTACATATTCTCATATGCATGTATTATAATTTACTTTAATTCATTTCCTTGTACTTTCCCTTGTCCTCATTACCTCCCATTCCCTTTCCCCTTCCTCTACTCTTCCAGTCTTCCTTTAATTTGTTTACATTTTTTATTGGTGAATTATGATTATACATAAATGTGGGTTTCACAATGGTATATTCACAATTCATATAGTATAATTTTTAAGTGGTATGCAACAGTTCTTTCCCTTTCCCTCCTTACCTCCATCTTGATCCCCTAATTTGCCCTACTTTTATTCTAACTTCTGTATTTGAGGGGAATTTAACTGATAAAAAAAAAAAAAGCAATAACTTCCCCAAATCAATTACTTTTTTTTTTTACAGGTACTTCATTGCTTCCAAATTTTTAAGATGACAGATAAATTGGGACCTGTATCCTGGAAGTAATTCTTGTGAACTCTTGAAAAATAGTTGTTTTCCTTCCCTTATCATAGAGAGATGTGTTATAGTTACATTTTGGTGTAGATTCCCCAATTTATGCCACAAATATTTTATCAAAATTCTAGTGCAAATTAATAATCAGAAAGTTGTTCAAAATCTCTCTTAACTTTAGAGAATTTATTGCTTATCATTTGCTTATGGAATAAAATATGAGATTAGTGATGGCTTGAAGTGTGTGTGAGCTGAATAGTCATTTCTGTTTATCATTTAGTCATTTTTGTTTTGTAAAATTAAAGCCCATTTGTTTTTAAATTTTTCTTTTCCATTTTAGTATAGAAAAGGCTGACAATAAACTCAAAATAATTCTCAACAAATACTATGACATTCAGCACAAAATGGAGGAATTATAACATTTTAGCGAATAAATGAATTATGGGATGGTGTACCAGAGACTGAACTTAGGAGCATTCAAACACTAAGCCACATCCCCATCCTTATTTTGTATTTTTATTTAGAAACAGGGTCTCACTAAATTACTAAGCACCTCACTTTTTCCAAGGCTGGATTTGAACTTGTTATCTTCCTGCCTCAGTCAACCAGGCCACTTGGATTACAGGCATGCACCACTTATACCCAGCTAAACCCTCTCTATTGTACTTAATGACATTCACCTAGTTTAATTAAATAACTATGTGTCAGCCATTCAAATATTCATCACACTTAAGATTATTCTGTGGGCTAATTCTAATGACTGAAATCAGTTTCCTAAGGAGCCTGAAAAAGAGAAGATGAAATGAGAAACCTGAGGCTGCCACTTGCCTCTTGTGGCTGAGAACAGATGGACTAAGTACGAAACACTAAGTACTGGTCTCAGATTATTTCAACAAATTAAATGACAAAGGACACCATCCAGTATTTCATCCATGTCTGAGAAAGGAAAAGACACAATATATTTTTAATTTCAAGGACTGCTTCTTCTTGGTTGTTGTTTTAGAAAATATTGTTTTTTATTAAGATGATTTGTGGATAAGACTAAGCATTTAGTATGAGAGTGGACCTGTAAACAACATCTAAAGTATTGTGGTCAGAAATTTCACAAGGTAGCAGCATTTGATAATTATTATCCCATCAAACATTTATGTACTCTTTTAAGGGTATAGAGTTTTCACAAATAATAAATAACATTTAATAATACTAATAATAGATGGCCTATGTTTCACAGTATCTTTAATAAACATATAAAATACTTATAACCTTTTATAAACTGATTACTGTTGATAATATTTAAGCCAATTGACATACAGTTTGTGACTTCATGAAAATATTCAAGAGGGCCAAAGAGTGGCTTCAGAAGCAGTATGTGGAAAACACATGATATAACCTTATTTGAGATGGGAAAGTTCAAAATAAAAAGTCATATACAGAAGTAGATTGTGGATACATATTTTGCCAATATATGTAAAAATAGCAATTTTGAGTGGAAAAGAGTGTATTTAAAAGAATTTTAGCAAAACAGATTACCGAAAAAAGAAACCCATTTGGATGCTTGCAATATTCAGAGCAATAGGCAAATTTAGCTAAGAAAAAAAGTATTCTATTTTGAACATTACCATATTTGCTAAGAAAAATATTCAAAAAAAAAAAAAAAGATTGCAGAAAAATGCCTTTCTCCCCTACAACTTAAAGTGAGTTACAAGTAAATAGTTTCTAAGGTCTTACAGAATTCAGGAGTTTGGATATTATAGTATATGTTGTTTGCTAATTGGCCTCCAGGCTGAGCAAAGTCCAGACACCTGAGAAGAATATAGTCAAGTGGAAAGAGTTAGCTGTTGGAATTAAGCCCTGTGTTCAAACTCCATCTCTGCAAATCACAGTACATGAAGAACCTCCTGAGCCTTAGTGTTTAATATGGAAAACAACTCTTAACTTGAGGGATTGTTGGAAAATTAAATTAGACCTATCTGATTCTCTTATTACATACCTAAAGTATAGAACCTGTCTGATATTTTTTTAAATAAATAAATGATGAATGTTGTATATTTTAAAAGGAATTATTTGTTCCTCTGCAAATAGTCTCCCTACTTAAAGCTTCAATGTACCTAGTGCAAAGACTTGGATGGAGAGATTATTCTCTTTACTTTTTATAACATCTTATCCAATTTCAAAGTTGCACTGTAGATATTTCTTTCATTGAAGACATATTATGGAAGTGTTCTTCAATTGTATTTGAAAAAAAAAAATTGTGTGGGCATGATAGCAATTGCCTGTAACCCTGCTTATTCAGGAGACTGAGGCAGGAGGATCACAAGCTAGCCAAGAAAATTTCATGGAACTCTCAGCAACTTAATCATGTGCTATCTCAAAATACATTTTAAAAATCTATAAAAAAAAGACTGTGAATGTGCCAAATTTGGATATAGCACTGCCTGTGACTTATTAATGCCATGGCATAATTTATATGTGAGGGTACAGATAAATAAAAATAAAGCATTTACTATTCGCTGTTGACCAAATTCTCATTGTGCAAATGCATTTGTTAAAATACTGTTTCTTGATTTTTGATCAATAACAAAGAGGAGAAAAAGATAATTAAGAGACCCTTTTCTTTAGGCTGGATATTATCTGCCTTGGTATTTATTGTGGAAAACAAATGAATCCTCTTAGGTATTCCTAAAATATATTCCAAATACATATTTATCCAAATGTTTCTGTATATATTGTGTACCCAGATATAGTTTGTGTTCTCTTATTGGAACAATGATAATAACCTTGTATTAATAATAACTCCATATTTCTTCTTGACCACTCTCCAACTTGAGGAACATTGAATAACTTCAGTAAATATTATTATCTAACTTGAGTAAATATTTCAAGATATGCATTATAACACTTTCCAATGAAAACACTGTAAAATAAAATCCAAGTTTCTTATGATAGCCATTGTGGTTACAAGTTTTCAAGATGGTCCCCAAATGATCCCTGATTCTTGATATTTTATCCTTCTGTGGATCCTTCTATGTTGTGCCATGTTTGGTTTGTCTGGCCAAGAGCATACATCAGAAATGGTGGTACATTGCTTCAAAAAGCTCTTTCACTTTGAAGAAGGTGACCTACTAAGTTATGAGCAGAACTGTGCAGAGGCTCACATGGAAGGAAATAAAGTCTTGGCCCAATACCCAGTAAGGAGCTGAGGCTGCCAGCACCCTTATTTGTAAGCTTAGAATACATCCACCTGTTGATTCTTGAGATGCCTGCAAATTTCTTTTGGTATTTGAGCCAGAACTACCCTGCTAGACATTTCTAGATTATGACTCAGAGAAAATACATGAGATGGTTAGTTATAAAATGTTATGTTTGGGTACAATTTGATATACAATTCTTCTTCTCGGGTCCTGAGTGGTAACTTACTTGCAACAAATAATAATTTTCCCCCTGGATATCTCTAAACACCCTCTGTCTTTTATTTTACATGTTACCCTCTTTTCTCCAGAGAAAGTCAAATAATCTAATTTCCCCACATTCATGTAAAATATAATAGCATGTTAAAATTTAACACCTAAAAGAACAGGGACAAGATCATCACATTCTTCACTGTATCTCCTATATTTACTCAAGGCATGACAAAAAAAAAAAAAAGACTGCCTAAATAAAAATGTGTTGATTACATGAAAATTTAACCATTTTTTTGGGAAAAAAAAAATCCAAACAGACATAAAGCTCACTTTAGGTATTAACTCTAGATGGAGGCCATGCATTTTAACTGTGAGCATTGTGTACAAAGGATATCTTTGTTAGTGGAGATATAATCTAGTAAGTTTACTGCATACTCTCTTCTATTTAATGATAAATAGAAGATAGTGTGCAGTATACTTACTAGATTTTGGCCACAATAAGACGATCATTGTAGAGAAAGAGATGCCCTTTCATCCTCTGCAGGCCTCTTTTTTGTTTTACCCATCCATCAATCAGTAGAGCCTTACTGGAGCACACAAATGATGACAACAATTCACATGTATTGTCAAGAGCAGAAGGAATTTCCCCATAACAGAAAAAAAAAAAAAAACCCTCATTTTGTGATAGTAGGAGCAAATGTGACTCCATTTTGTTTTATGACTTCATCCTGTAAAACAACAATGCCAAGTAGAAGAGTCATGACTGGAGCAAGATGTTCTTTTCCTTTTGCTATAGAAACCTTTAAGAACACAGAACTACCTAATGGGGCATTGTTTCTGTAACTAGGGTAACGGGGCTCTGTTTCTGTAACTGGGGTGACTGGGATAACTGTGATTGGTTAGGCTTCCCTCTGCTTGACTGCACTGTCGCACTTCTGTAACCTGGCTTGCTTGCATTGGCTAGACCCACCCCCACCCCCACCCCCAACATCCCTTTTGTGGTTTTCAGGCTTATAAGGAGTGCCCTTGCAATTGTTCGGGGCTGATCAGGGGAATAGCTTTATGTTCTTGTCAGCCACCACTGGTGTGCTTCAATAAAGGCTTGATTCAATTATACGTGAGTGGTCTGGAAGTCAGTTTATGAAACCCTGGGACAAAGCTTTAACTATAACAATATCAATTAGTCATATCAAGAATTATAGGACAAAGTTTTTATAAAATTATACCTGAGAATTGGTAAGAAAGTAAGTCTATAATATTTCTAATTCAACAGCATTCAATGAATTGATCACCTGGCCAATTTGACACACAGTCATTTTTCATACTTCATCATAAACATTTTGAAATATAAAACTTGAATTAGTTTTGTAATAAATTTTATGACATGTTTGATTTTCAAACAATGTGTTCTGAGGTAATTTGTTTTACAGTACTTCTTCTCAGTATCTAAATGGTTAACTCCTTTGCATCCTACTCTACTACATATGCCCTCTGTCTTTTAGTATAAATCTTGGTATAACCCAAACTCTAAAATTAACATTTTATAGGCATCCAAGAATCTGGTCTTCAATTGATTAACTTCTTTCATTTTGGCATTTTAGTGTGAACTGCAAAAAACAGTTCATTATTCCTTAAATATTACAATATGACTATCACTAACTACAGTTCAATTTTCTTCACTTGTTATAAAAACTTACATAAAGAAACCACAAATATACAGATCTAAAGTATACATTGACCAAGATTTTGCAGATTTATTTATTTGTGTACTTTAAACTCCTATCAAAATATACATAATTATTATCAATCCCAAATGTTCTCTTTTTCTCCTTGTCATTTATTATTTAAACTAGCAAGAATGGTGTCCGTGCTTGCTCCTGGATTATATATTCACTACAGACATAAAATCATTTGGTAAAAAGTTCATGAATGAGAAATCCAAATTTATTTACCACTAATTATATTAAAAAAATAAATCCAAGCAGCAAAAATTTAACTACTCACATCTCACCTACTTTGGACACCTAGCATCTGATGTACAATTAAAAGAAAATGTGGTTAATAAATCCCAAGGTGCTATTACCCTTCAGATATCCATAACTCCTGCCATACTAATAGCTGTATCACCTGGACAAATAATTCCCACAGACAATTTCTCTGACTCTCTTCTTCCCCATGAGTTCCCTCAAACTTCTCCTTTTTGGATAATACTCTGGACAATTTCAGACTATGAGGGGTATCATTTCTTTTCTATTACTTATTTTATTTTAATTTAATTAATTAATTTATTTTTTGGTACTAATGATTGAACCCAAGGGCATGCTTAACCACTAAGCCACATCCCCAGCTCTTTTATTCTATTTATTTACTTATCTATCTATCTATCTATCTATTATCTATCTATCTATCTATCTATCTATCTATCTATCTATCTATCTATATTTTGATACAGGGTTTCTTTAGGTTGCTTACAACTTTCCTAAGTTGCTGAATCTGGTGTCAAAAATGTGATCCTTTTTCCTCATTCACCCAAGCTGCTAGTATTAGAGGCATGTACCACCACACCCAGTGGAACATAATTTCGTATGAAATCCTGTCCCATGATTGTATCTTCATGACTGATAAGCATCCAAATCCCCCAATTCTTTACACCAGTCAATTTCAACTCCATCACTCCTGAAGCACTAAGTGTTTTAATATTTTCTTAACTGATGACTTGCCTGTGCTAGAATTTTATGTAAAACATACCAGGGTTTATGTACTTTTATATAAGATACACTTTTCCTGTTAGGTTATTCATTCATGGTACATTCATCAGTAATGCACTAAAGGACTTTACTGAATACTACTCAGTGTATAAGTAAATTTGCCAGAGTGTATTTATTTTCCTATCTGTAGACTCCAAACTAGAGTTTTTAGTTATTATGAATAAAATATTACTAAATGCTACTTTTGTGACCTATGTTTTCATTTCTCTTGGGTAAAACCTCAGAGTGGAATTTTTAGGACTCAGATTTGGTGTCTATGTTTAATTTCAGAAACAAAAATAAAAATGCCAGCATATTGGTAGCAATTTTTATTCTCAGAAATTCCACATGGGATTTTCAGTTGCTCCACAATCCTACACACTTGAGAGGTTTTTAACATTTTGTATTTTAGCAAATCTAATAATGTGTAACAGTATATTACTAAGATATTAATTTGAATTTCTCTGATGACTGGTTTATTTCTCCTTCTTACTGGTATTTTGTACATCTTAATTTGTGAACTGTTTTCAAATATTTTGTCCACCTCTAGAAAAAGGGATATGTTTCTTTATAATTAAGTTTTAAAAGGATTTTTCATACATTGTTTACCCGATGTTTGCCAAATATTTGTTTTGGAAAATATTATCATTAGGTGAGTCAAATAAATTATGACTGTGGACTGTATATTTCAACTTCAAAATTCAATTTGATTCTAACTTTTCATATATATAGTTTTATCTTACAAAACTTCACTTATTTTAGGAAAACCAAAGCAATCACATTGAAAAGAAACTGCAGTCTTAGATAGGTCTGCCTTAACATATAACAAGAGTTTCATGCAAACCTCTGCTAGAAAATCTAGTCTAATCTTAACATTTGCCATTTGAAGAAATAAAATTTAACATACTTTCTATTTCAAACAGAAGCAAATATAAGCCTTAACATTAAAACTAGATGTAATATATACAATAAATATTGGTAATGTGAACTGTCCTAAAGGACTTTTAAACAGTAAAAAGAAGTAAATTTTATATTCAGTATTGCATAGAAAATTATTTTCCAATTATTGTTTTCCCTTGGTGCTGTCACCATTGGTATAAATACCTCAATGACATAATTTATAAGGCCTGGCATTTTAAAACAGTCTTTTTACTCTGTACAATACTAACCTCTTTTTCATTTCACAGTCAACAAAACCAAGAACAAAACAGAATTCTTCTAAATAAACCAGGAACATATTAATGGTCATTCTTTACTGAAAGCACTGTATTTAATATAAAAATGATATAAGCTTAAAATTAAAAGAGAGCTCAAGTGTCAAGATAATTTAAAAGTTAGAAAAATTTTTTTCAGATTATAGGTGGTAAAATCAGAAGATGGAACATGTGCTGGGAGGAAGACAAGAGTTCAGAAAAGGCTTTGCAGAGGAGTCAGCAGAGAAGTGAGTCTTTCTAGGATAATGTTTTGGACAAAGTAGTAAATGTGCAGCATGGATATGTCAGGTAATGTGCAAGAAAATCACAAAAAATGCTTATTACAAAAAAATCATATCTACAGCAATGGTTTCAAAGAAGTAATCTTTTGGTCAGGCATAAATATTTTGACAGGAATGGCAGTTTTGATAGTATTTTTGTGTAGTTTTACTCATAGTGAATAACGTTTACCCATTTATTCATCTTACTGGTTGGAATTAATTACAATTTAAATATCAGCTAAAAGGGCATTGAAGGCAGAAAAATATCAATGGCATGTTTAAATCACTTACATTATTTAATCTTTCCATTTTTAAACCAATAGATCTACATAAAACTGTCTCTTCATAAATATCTGTATCCATGGTATATTACTAGTGACTGATTTATGAAATATGCTATTATTACTTGTCTCTTCATGTAGTTATAGACTATGAATGTGCTGCTTAGCACTTAGGAATAATTTTCTATGATATTCTCTACTTATTTTATTTCTCTATGCCCAGTTTTATGCCAAGCTCCAAGTATGTGCCTTAATTACTCTGTGTATCAAGGTAGGATGCATGTCTTATTTCTGACTCTTTCTTTCCAGAACTGTGCCTAAAAGAGAATATATACAGAATGATTATCTAGGCAGAAAAAAAAGAAAAGAAATCTATCTACAAAATAGAGAACTCATTTTATTGTGTCATTTAGAAAACCCACTTTGTTCTAAAACTACAGTGCTCCTATTATATTTTAGCTTGAACTGGTTTTGAGAAACAAATTTTTTTGGGGGCGGGAACTGATGATTTTCACAATCTCAGGAACATAGTGAAGAATGGTGGAATTCAGTCAGTACCCTTTCTTGTTTGAGGCAAATCTGATAATTTTATCATTATTTCTATCTGTAGAATCATAGATATACCTTTATAACCACACTGAACCACTGAACTTTTTGGAATTCTTTTGTGTTATTTCTTCTTCTTCTTCTTCTTCTTCTTCTTCTTCTTCTTCTTCTTCTTCTTCTTCTTCTTCTTGTTCTTCTTCTTCTTCTTCTTCTTTATTCTTATTTTAATTTTTTTTTTAGTTGTAGTTGGTACAATATCTTTATTTATTTATTTATTTTTATGTGGTTCTGAGGATTGAACCCAGTACCTCACACATGCAAGGCAAGTGCTCTACCACTGAGCTACAGTTCCAGCCACATTATTTCTTCTTAATAAAATAAAAAAGGAAAGAAGAATGCCAGAAAGATAAATAATTGATTTCATGCAATTTATTTCTTAAGAAAAATAATTATTTTTTTCAAAAAATTAAAAATTCTAAAAATGAGAAAAGTTGAAAACTATTAGAAAAAAACCTAAGGCAATTTTCTTTTTTGCTCAGGACAGTACACTATAACTCCAACTATCCTTCTCTAAGAATTGGGCTGTGTACACATATATAAAAATGTATGCTAAAATGCCCCAAATGACTTATGAAGTTTAAAATCCCAACAGGAGCTCAAATCTCTCATTTTTGTTCTTTACAAAATACAAAATCTGGAATTTGTGTACTTAACAAACATTTGATGAACTGTAATTTAAAATGACCAAAAGAATGAAAAAACATTGAAGGAGTTGTCTACTGAATATTAGTCATAGAGAGCTATAATATTGAAGACATTACATTAAATGTCTTTTTCCCATTTTTTACCCCATATACAGATTGCAGAATCACATCAGTTACACATCCATTGATTTACATATTGCCATACTAGTGTCTGTTGTATTCTGCTGTCTTTCCTCATAACCCACTTGAATCAAATTGTGAAATATGATATATCAAGAACTATGTAATGTTTTGAACAGCCAACAATAAAAAAAAAAAAGTAAAAAAAAAAAATAAAAAAAAAAAATAAATGTCTTTTTCAACATTCTCAAAATTTTTCATGTTTATGTTATCGATATATTAATCAAAATTTTTACTCACTTATTAACAAATATCACTTTTTATTTTATTATAGAAATATTCGTAATAATGGAATATTAATAATTTAATGCTCATACTTGTGAAAGTATAAAACATGTATTTAAAAAGTTATGGCTTTAGCCGAGTGCTGTGGTGCATGGGATCCCAGGAAGCAAGAAGTCCCAGGGCCTCCCATGTTTAACTGAGGCAAGGAAAAAGAGTATCTACTTTAGTGGATTAGTGAGAGTCTTGATTTATTTATTTAAAGCCTACAAAATTATTTACAAAATAAGGAAAATCTGGAATCAGCTTTCCTAGACTCACAATGATAGCCAAATATATTTTTTTAAAGAGAGAAAAACTTTGAGGACTTTTAAGTATAAGTTCTCTGAATTATGTGTATTTTTGCATCATTATAACTTGGGGAACAAGACCTCACACATAGTTCCCTTTTGGAACTCATCAACTCTCTTTGTAGCAAAATAAGCCAGCTGGGGTCAGTAGTTTATCACACTGTTGTTTTTTCCTCTGCCCAGAGTGTTCAGCTGCAATTAAAAATTAACACCTGAGATTAGAGTTGTAGCTCAGTTGTAGATCACTTGCTTTCAATGCATGAGGCACTGGGTTTGAAACTAAGCACCACATAAAAATAAATAAAGATATTGTATCTATATACATATGTAAATGAACAAACACCTGGGCACTGCCTTTGTAGGTTTTGTAAGAAAGCAGGTGAATGCCCAATGCCTGGCCTCCAGGTGACTGGCCTGGAAACAAGGCAAGCACCCAGGTTGACCTTGGTTTGTGAAAGGCTGTCATTATGTGGCCACTGCAGATATTTCTCACCAGTGAGCTAATGAGCCCAGGCACACAGTTTGGTTTTACACTGTTCTGAGCTCTCAAAATCTTCTGTAATGATTTTTATTTTCTGCCTCTAGCCAGGATGCAGGCTCAAGATATTGATTAACTTCAGTTGGAAGAAAAGAATGTTCTAATGCTGCCATCCAGGTCCAAGTCTTCCCCATGGCACCTGCCAGGCCTGCTGAGAGCCTCCATGAAAGTGGGCAGTGATACATTGACAAATACACAAGGGGCTGAAACACCATTCCTGCTTGTATAATTTTTGGTTGATGAGTGTTAGTACAAATGACATGCACATGACAAAAATGAGAGAAGGGAACCTCACATCAGCAAGATTTTCTTTACTCAGAATTCAATAGTGAATTCAATCAATCACCTGGCATGACTTATTATTGGGGCAAAAATGATGGTGGGTTGAAGCAAGGGTCTTGGTTATATGTGCTTCTTTTAGGGTTGTACAGGAGGATAATTTCTGGAGTTCATTTTATTGGAGTCCACTGATCCATTAGTGTCCAACTGGAAAAAAAGCAGGAGCCAAATATTGGTTTTCTTGGCCCTTTTAATTTAATTTTAATTTTAAAACTTAATCTTAAACATCCAGCAAATAAGCTAACAGCCTTATATTAAGAGCACTGGGCTTTAATGTCTATCTCTCTATCCTGTAGGTGATAACTCCTTATCTTAAGTTGACCCAAGTTGTGTGTTCTTAAAGCAGTACCTCTGCAAAACATTAACAGGCAATTTTTAGACCATTTTTAAGAAAACTACAGAATAAAATTAACTAGGATAAAAACATATTTAGTTTATGTAATAGCTACCTTGAATTTTGGCAGAGTTATACATTATAATCCCCTGTTTGAGATCCTGGTAATCGTGACAAAAAACAACTTTTGGACACAACTTTAAATGTACTGAAATCTGGCCTACTTCTTTCATAGTCTCTTTCACATGAGATGGGACATAGAGCCTTATCTCAAGTAAGGCGGGGCTCTTCATAAATCTTAAATACTATCGTTCTGAAGCTGATCTTTGTTTTGTAGACATCATTTTACAAAGCCTATATAAATTGTTGCTCAAGTTTACATGATATTAGCTAACACAACATAATATCACATCTAAGACATGAATTAAAGAAAGGCTGAAAGCTTTTAACCTTTTGTAGAAAAGTAGCAAAGTATTTTTGTGTTTTACAATAAAACCTTCACACAGATTAGGCTCTCATTAACTTAAAAATACATTTAAATTGTATCTCAGTGTAAAAAGTAACATGGAACTGTACATATCTTATTGATAACAAGTCCAGTTGTAGAACACAAATGATATAAATAAATCTCCAACATGTTTTTCTTTTAAGCCTAAAATTACCATACAACTTTAGAACACCAGCTTGATATAACTCTCTTTTGAAGCTTCTACCTTACAGACTTGTATACCTGGAAGATATGAACACATTAATAGCACCATAATTACATTGATGATTTTATATTAACCAAATTTAGCTTTTAAATAAATAACATTACAATATTGAAAAATAACAGTTGTTGTTTAACCATAGTTGTATAATTTTTAATTTCTTTAAGATTATTTGCTCAAAAACTTACACTTATAACCAACTTACACAGACCTTCTTTATCACTTACTTAAACCCTCTTAATTACTTAATTACATAGACTCTGTTATCCAGAAACACATTTTTTCTATTAAATCCACACCTAGAACCTTCTAGTTTTTCTTTTCCATCTGTTAACCTCTTTCTGATCACATTTTGAAACAATACTTGTAAATTTCTGAATTTAAGAAGATTATTTCACAGACATCAACATTTTATTTGGGTATTTTTGAACACCTAGAAAAACTTATAAACTGGGGGATGGAAGCGCCCTCAACTCAGAGGTGTATTCAGTGATTCTACTGCCAACCCATCAGGTTCTGCCGGCTACTTTAATCTTGTTCATTGTCTCCTGTTGAGTTTACTGTCTGCCTTTAGGGTACTCGAGTTGAAAAAAAAATCAAGAGGGCGTGAAACCATTAATAGGTAAAAGGGTGGGGTCCGCGCAGTCCACCTGGAGGATTTAACCCGGCAGTATGGCGAATCTTACCCGCCCACGTTCCTCCCGCCCCTCCACCCGTCTGTCCTCTCTGCTCCATCGCCATCTCCCCTCTCCAGAGGGGGGGGGGGCGCTCCTGCGGGCTCTAGCGGGCGGGCAGGCAAGGTCGGGGGTGGGGTCGGCAGGGGACTGCCCCCCCTCCTGGCTGGCAACCGGCCGCCACCGGGCACATTTCCACCATGGCTCCAGGACGGCTGGGAACTCGGCGGGGAAGGTGGCTCGTGGGCGCCCGGCCCTCTCCCTTCCTCGCGGGGGTGGAGGGGACCGAGTAAACCCCCCCCCCCAGTTGCAGCAATCGCAGAACCCCGGGGCCGAAGAAGCGAGCGGGTCTTCCCGGAGCCGAGTTGCTTGGGAATGCAGCCCAAAGCGGGTGGTAAACTCCATCTAAGGCTAAATACTGGCATGAGACCGATAGTCAACAAGTACCGTAAGGGAAGTTAAAAAGAACTTTGATATCTCACTTTAACTTTTCTCAAAACCCTGTCCTCATTATTAAATTGGCATTAATTGGCTTTGGGGATGGGAGCCGAACTTTCAGTCATAAATTCTGTCTCAGACCGAGATTCTACACTGAGGTAAGTGCACGCACCCCATGTCTGTTTGAGGTGCATCTTTCTCTCTCTTTCTTTCTGGAGGTAAGGTGGGCACCCGACGGCTACTTAAACGCAATTAGTGCAGCCGCCACTCTTCAAGACTCGGGTGAGAGGTATCCCGGCCTAGGCAGCTCTCAATCACCTGTTCTATACAGAGCAGGCATGTTGGGTTCTGCCAAAGCCTCTTCCAACTTTTCTGTCTGGGCCCGGAGAGCAATTGGCGTGAGTACACAGTGTCCCGAATCCTGATCTGCCTCGGATGTGTGGAGGTGGATGAAAGAGTTTGGAACAACTGTGGAATTCCGGTCTGGGCTACACTCAGATGTATTCCTAAGGTCCTTTCTCTTGAGCCCCCCCCCCCTCGACAGCCCTCAGGGGTATCTAGGGTGATCAGTAGATGAATGGCACTGAGGGAAAGCCCCAATCACATTTGCCTCATATGGGCTACACAACACTCCCAACCCCACATCCATTCCTCCTGGATGCTCCCCTTCCTTCTCAGGTCAGAAATGTTAACAATTCAGGTTGTAGGACTGAGAAAGACATAAGATAATTAGTAAAATCTGCCCAGGTTCTCTAAGGTACATAGGTAACTTTCAATAGTCTGTTTTACCGCCCCAATGTTTAAAATGTGCTGTGATCCTTAAGCTGCTAAGAGAGGCATTTTTAGAAAAAAAAAAAAAAAGAATCAAGAGAAAAATTTGGGCAGATCAGAGTACATACCCCCTTCCCCCTTCAAGACCTAAGGCAGATAAAAACTGACTCTACGGGAAAGTTAGGAGATATGCCAGATTGCCTGGGATTGGAAATTAAAACAGTGGTCTGGCTTATTGAAATGACATTAATTAGCAACAGTCTTGGGAATTTTCAAAGCTTAATTTTAGATATACATGGTAGTGTGTGGTTCTCTTTTAAAATTTTTCAGGTGATTTAATGTAACTTAGTACTACTTTAGGAATTTCTTCTGATGGTAACTTTTATATTATCAAGAGAGATCCTATTTTCAGTTTTGTGTGAGCAAGTTTTTCTAGTGTAAAAAAATATACAGATAATTTTGAGAATTGCATCTTAAACTTGTATCATAATTTTCAACATCCAAAACTGAAAATTGTGACTTATGGTTAAAATGCCTTAGACATGAGGTTTCTGCTCAGAATTCCAGTTTTCCCAGTTCCTTCCAGACCTCAGCCAGGACTTAAGTTGATATGCAAATAGAAGAAGCCTGGGGCTCAATAGAGGACAGATCTGAGATCCAAGGGAAAAAAAAAAAAAAAAAAAAGGAGTAAAAGTGTCTTTTTACCTGAACTCAAACTAGACCAAACAAACAAAAAAAAAAAAAATTATATGGTATTTACTAATTACTGGCCAGTCATCTTTTTTAAGACTCTTGCTTTTTCTTAGATTCTGTATTTTTTTGAGCTCATGATTTTGATCCTGCAGACGGGTTGGTGTTTTCTGATCAGTTCTATTTTTGATCAACTGTGGAGTTTTTAAACAACTTATGTTATGTGTTGTATGTATGTGTGTCTATATGTGTATGTCCATATATCATACAGTGATATGACAATTGACAGATGAGGAGCACTCACGAAAAGTTAAAAAAAAAAATTGAACCCAAATATCTTTGATTCATGTGATTCAAATGGTTCAATTTAAATTGGGTAAACAGATAAAAGTAAAGATTTCTTTAAAATTAAGCTTATAAGTTTTTCTAGGTGTTCAAAGATACCCAAATAAAATGTTGATGTCTGTGAAATAATCTTCTTAAATTCAGAAATTTACAAGTATTGTTTCAAAATGTGATCAGAAAGAGGTTAACAGATGGAAAAGAAAAACTAGAAGGTTCTAGGTGTGGATTTAATAGAAAAAAATGTGTTTCTGGATAACAGAGTCTATGTAATTAAGTAATTAAGAGGGTTTAAGTAAGTGATAAAGAAGGTCTGTGTAAGTTGGTTATAAGTGTAAGTTTTTGAGCAAATAATCTTAAAGAAATTAAAAATTATACAACTATGGTTAAACAACAACTGTTATTTTTCAATATTGTAATGTTATTTATTTAAAAGCTAAATTTGGTTAATATAAAATCATCAATGTAATTATGGTGCTATTAATGTGTTCATATCTTCCAGGTATACAAGTCTGTAAGGTAGAAGCTTCAAAAGAGAGTTATATCAAGCTGGTGTTCTAAAGTTGTATGGTAATTTTAGGCTTAAAAGAAAAACATGTTGGGGATTTATTTATATCATTTGTGTTCTACAACTGGACTTGTTATCAATAAGATATGTACAGTTCCATGTTACTTTTTACACTGAGATACAATTTAAATGTATTTTTAAGTTAATGAGAGCCTAATCTGTGTGAAGGTTTTATTGTAAAACACAAAAATACTTTGCTACTTTTCTACAAAAGGTTAAAAGCTTTCAGCTTTTCTTTAATTCATGTTTTAGATGTGATATCATGTTGTGTTAGCTAATGTTCATGTAAACTTGAGCAACAATTTATATAGGCTTTGTAAAATGATGTCTACAAAACAAAGATCAGCTTCAGAACTATAGTATTTAAGATTTATGAAGAGCCCCGCCTTACTTGAGGTAAAGCTCTATGTCCCATCTCATGTGAAAGAGACTATGAAAGAAGTAGGCCAGATTTCAGTACATTTAAAGTTGTGTCCAAAAGTTGTTTTTTGTCACGATTACCAGGATCTCAAACAGGGGATTATAATGTATAACTCTGCCAAAATTCAAGGTAGCTATTACATAAACTAAATATGTTTTTATCCTAGTTAATTTTATTCTGCAGTTTTCTTAAAAATGGTCTAAAAATTGCCTGTTAATGTTTTGCAGAGGTACTGCTTTAAGAACACACAACCTGGGTCAACTTAAGATAGGGAGTTATCACCTACAGGATAGAGATAGGGGGTTGCTATGGATCCCCACCTAGCCTGACTGAGTCAGGGACACCTGGCACAACAGATCTTTCCTGTTATTTGTAGATAAACAACAGGGTGGGTATGTGCCTAGGAGTGCTCTGTGGGTCTTTCCAAAGACAAGGTCACACCCCCTTCCTTGGACAGGTAGAGGTAGAGGCTCATTTTTCTGATGGTACTTGAGCTGGAGAGCCTGATGAGGACCTGACATCCCATCACTTGTCATTATTTCCTGATCCTCTTGGGCGATCCTCACCAGTCTGAAACTCTACCATCTTGTCTGGACCCTGATGAGAGATGCAACTTTTCCCTATGACCCTCTCCTCAACCTGTCATCCACTCCACACTAGGAAAGACCTGCCTTGGTTTTGGACCTGGTCACTGTGATCTAAGTGAGTGTGCATCTGGTGGACATAAAGCCATGACTTTGCTATTAAGAATTTTGAACATACAGAGGGAATGACTGTCATTACCCTGTCATGATTAAGTATGTTTTCAGTGCTTAGAATTAATCTAGAATTGTTTGCTGTCAATTGATTGTTTATTACATTGCCTAGCATTAAGAATTGGCATTTTCTTGATTAGGAACCTATAGAGTGAATTTGTAGCAAGTAATTTGGGTGAATAAAGCAATGAAAGGGAAGAAGAGCATGGATATTCTTTATTTCTCCCCTCTACTGCATTTGTCACAATTTTGACCCCCCTGACACCCCCTAATGGGTTAGTTAACCCAAATACAATGAGCCCTAGGAATTGTTTTCTCCTCCAACACTAAATGTAGCCAATATAATCCAGACACTTGAATCAATACACCACCATTTTTTTTTGCCACCAAAATTACCATCACCAGGGTTCCACCAATTGGCTCCACTGCTAAATTCTGAATAATAATAATAAATAATTTTTAAAAATGGCTTGGTAATCTGAGGTAAGCTTCCCATCTCCTGCCTTCATCATGTGTGAATCATTTGTCCTAAAAAAATGAACAAGAATTCCCTAAATACTTAAATGTGAGCCACAAGATGACACAGAGATATGCTAATGTTCTGTTTGTGTTTTACTATGTAATTCATAGGACTGAATTTATATACATATATCCCAAATTCTGCTTTTCTGAGAAATTGTCACTTCCCAAGTCTGAGAAATATAAGAAATGTTGCAAGAGTCTCGTGATTTGGTATAGGTGTTTTGGCTTTGGAATCAGGCACAGCTTATTCTGAGTCCCAGCTAACTTGCTTATTCATTGTGGAAATTTTTCCAAAGGAGGAAACATATATTACTGCCTGACCATTACATCTAAGCCAAAACTACCATATAAGTTTTCATTTCACATATTTAAACAATAACTCAAGGCTGAAGATGATTGCAGGCTATGTTTCCCTAACCCCCTGAAACCCCATCTTTCTTTCTTTTTTTTTTTTTTTTTTGCTGTCTAATATCTACGATGTTTGAAAAATGAAAGAAAAGCTGTGATCACTGTGAAGTAGGAAACAATGATCTATTTTTGGACACTTTCTCATTGGAACTTCCTTCTCCCACTCATGGCATTGTTTCTCCTCCTTTTGGGGCCTGATGAGAAATATTGTTAGAGAATGGTATTCATCACTTCTGGTATATAAAGAAATAGAGCAGGCCCTTTAATTCCCTGATATCAGGTGACCTATAGCTCTCAAATATGGAATGTGAGTACCGTGAACTGAGATATGATAGAAAGGCTCAAACTTGAGGTTATGACATATATATTAGTCACATAAAGGTAGTATTCTGGATATGCTGGTTAATGCTGGGTTAATGTCAATTTCAACTCTTTCTTTTTATGTTATTAATGTATATACTGGAAATACTTAAAATGCCCTTGTGTCTTATGTGTTGTTTTCATTGGGCATTGTTGCTTTAGGGAGTTGCTTCCCAGATCAAAGTTCGATCTGTCACCTAAAAAGAACAGAGATCAGAAAAAGTTAAATAAAATTTTATAACTATTTTCATTATTATTTTTTCATTCTTGAATAATATACAAACATATATAATTCAAAAATTTAAATTACCTCATATGTAAGTTTAAATGAAAATGTTCTGCTGGTTGGGCTAGATCCCACTTCTGGAAGGAAACCTTGCCTTAAAATAGCAGTCTGAGTCTCTGGGCTCTGTGGTATAATATTTCTCTTGGGATTCATGATAGTGCAAATAATTATGTTTTTCATTGTCTTCCTTTTACACTGTATTCCCAATAAAATAATTCTCTGCTTTATGCCTCTATTGCCCTTGTTTAGCTATGTTTAGAAAATGACATAGAAATATATTATTTGCTGATTTGTAAAGAAGGGTTGAGAATACTTTTGACAGATATCTCTCCTTGATAGAAACTGAACCAGAACTTTGCTGGATCCTTGAAAGGGAGCCTCATAACCAATCAGGTGTATGAAATAGGTTTGTTTATGTACTATATATATCATATATGTGCTTGTTGTATATTGACTATATAAACTGCAACACTATGTTTTAAGAGAATAATCTTATTAAAAAAATGGTTACAAGTGTTTTCCTTACCTTTGAACTTCTGCGGATCTCCCAATTTTCTATCCTTATATTTAAAATATGAATTACAGGTCTTATATGATTTACTAGGTTTTGCTGGGAGCCATTAGCCAAGTAGGTATGACAATTTCCTTGTCAGCGTACCCCATGTTGCTTAGTGGAAGGACTCATGGAAATAGGACATTTTGCAGTGACATTGCATGTAGGTGACCTTGCTCAAGGACCAGGGCGGATCCGGGTTTAGGGTGTTCCTGGTTTATAATCCGGGTTTAGGGCGTTCCTGGTTTAGGTTCCAGGTTTAAGATTATTCCTGCTGGGAATAGGGCGTATCCTGCTGCCTGAGTTCCCCTTGAGTTCTCACGGGATTCAGACAGTATTTTTTGGGAGACAGAAGCCCAGTGGGAGTGGATTTGGGCAGAGAACGTGGATTTCCCCAGAGCGAGTTTGTAGAGTGCTGGTGTGAGTTCGGGAATAAAGAGTTGCTGTTTGAATCTACAAGCTGTGTGGTGGCTTGTGATTGTGTGCCCAGCCAGACTGCGGCATTTGGCGTCCCATACTGGGAACTTCTGAAGCTTAGAGGTAAGTGAAATTTCTCACCCTTGAGGAAGAGAGAAAGAATGGGTGAACATTTCAAAAAACAATGTGTTATTGTTTTGATTTATTTTGTTTTTATTTCAAGTTGCCTGTTCCTAGAACTTTCTCAGGCAAACTGGGGAAAATGGTTGACTCAAGGTTTGAAGTTGTTCGCCTCCGAGGAAGAAAAATTGTTAGAGGAAAGAGGCACCCCAGTGAGACCAAGAACAATTAGGGCATATGTTGATACAATACAGAAATGTAGCACATGGCTTTTTAAAGACGAGTTATTAAGTATATCAATGCGACCATCATGGATTTTTCTTCAAGAAAGAGATGGCTAGTTCTGTTTACTACAATTGTCTAAGATCTTGGTTTTTACAGACATCTGATTAATTTACAAAGGTAAAGTGTTAAAATATCAACCACTAAATATAAAATCAAGTACTCTTACTTATTAAGTTCCATAAGGAAATATATTTAAACATTCTGTGTGTTTTCATAAATTGGTAAATGGAAAAAGGTTTAATATTGCTTTGGTCTATGTCTTTGCTGAAACAAGGTTACTAAGTGTTAAGATTCTATCATGTGTAATTTATATACAAAGAGTATAAGAAGTTTCAGTTGGGTTTCAATTATAGTATTATACTATGATAAAAAACATGAAAGTCTTTCATCTTATTAAAGTGGAGTAATTTGTCTAAATCAGAAATTTTATAAGAGTTGTTTCAAAATGTGAATTTATAAAAAGGGTTAACGGTTAAAAAAGATAGAAAAAGATTCAAAATGTGGAAATATATTTTAATATAAAAGGTTAAAGGAAAAAGAAATGTTTCTAGATGAGATAATCTCTGTGTGGTAAAGTAAAAAGTTGTAAAATACCATTTAAAAAGATTTTGAGGAAACTAGACTTACTTTAAAAGCTTGAGAAAGGAAAAAAGAAGAAAAAAGGTATTTGTACATGGCAGATTGAGACAAAGCTTCTCAATGGAGTTAAAAAAAAAAGCCTTTGGTTGAAGGGCAGCCATGTAAACTAACATTGAAGCGATTTAAACAAAATCTATGCCTCATTTAAAAGAGTGAAGCTGTAGGTGGTGAAAAAGTACATTTAAAAGTACAGTATAGATGATAATTGGAAGGCTTTAAAAGGTTAAATTGAAGGTGGTCAAGATACCTTCATGGCGAAAAAAGATTGCTTTATTGCGTCATTCAAAGCCTAGTTAATCTTAAAAGCATTACTTAAAAAAAACATGAAAATGGGAATAGGATAAACGATATTTAGATAAAGAAGATTAAAAATTTGAAGTGAAAAACTTTAAAGACAGAAGTATAGAAACTTAAAAAGAAAAAAAAAAGAAGATGTAGAAAGAAAAGAATGTAGGAAGACAAGAATTTTAAACCCACAAAATAGGAAAAAAAAATAGGAGGAAAAATAAGCAACTAAGGGTAAATACACAAACCTTAGGAAAAAAAAAACTAGAAGATAGAAATAAGATAAAAAATGGTTGAAAATGTCAAGTAAGGTATTACAGATAGAAAATGCAAAAAGCTAAGACAACTATTAGATACAGACATATACTTATTAAAGCAAAAAGAGGGAATTGGAAAGGGGTATATATCCCCCAAAGATAAACTTAAAATAACCCTTTTTACTCTAAACCTTTAAAATTTGGATTCATCAGGACTTAGTGCTGTGGAAAGACATATGTATCCAAAAAATGTACATAAGCCTAAGGTACTTTGGAAAGATATTCTAACAGGACAATGGAAAGGTCCTGACCCAGTGATTGTCTGGAGTCAGGGTTTTGTTTGTGTATTTCCACAGGGAGAACAGCAGCCGATTTGGATTCCAGAGAGATTAACTAAAACAATTTCTACAGATCGAAAAGAAGATGATTTGACTCAAATCCATAGCAGCTGATATCCAGAACTCCAGCTTGGCCATTCTTACATCTGCGACAGTGATTAACCAGGATGCTTTTTTCAATAGCTATTTTATTATTGCATTTTTCCCACATTATAAAGTTCTATTTTATTTTTTGAGCTCATACAAACCTAGGTTATTGTTTTTCTGATCAGTTTTATTTTTTGACTGTGGAGTTTTTAAACATTGCAATGGAGATTTCACCTAGGTAAAGCTACAAGGCCTTTACTATTTTCTTATGTGTTGTACGTTTGTGTGCACATTTGTGTTTTGTGTTGTATGTCTGTATGTGCGTATGTCCATATTTCTTATATGAGGAGCACTCATGAAAAAATGGATCCGAATTATTATTATTTTTTTATTCACGTGATTTAAATGGTTTAATTTAAATTAGGTAAACAGCTGTTAAGGATTGTTTTTAAAGGTGGTTAACAGATCTGTTTGTTTACTTTCACCTTTCCTTTTCATTATATTTAATAATTCTTTTCAGGATAATGTCTCTTTAGCATCATTGCCAGAATTCCTATCTTCATCCCAGTGCCGGTGAAGACAAAGATAAAACCAAACTACAGCTTCTATGATAGCTATCACAGTAAACTATATAAACTGATGCATCAATGAATATAACTCAACAAGCAATGCTCAATCAAGGAGTCAACTTACTTTGGGAGGAAACGGATTTTGGGAGGAAATGGACATATTGATAGATTCCTCCACTTTGAACTGCTTGCAGAACTTGCCTGGACTACGTAACTATCGTTTGGTGCAGCGAATTGTGGTAATGCTGGCATATCATTGCTGATGGTGTCACCAGTGATGCAATTTTTATTTCCTTGCCAGCGCACACCATGTTAATTGTGGTAGTGCTGGCATATATTTGCTGATGGTGTCACCAGTGATGCAATTTTTCCCAAGGAGCCATCAATTGGCTTGGTGTCATGGCATTTCTGTATCCTCCTCCCTTCTGCTAGTGATGGTCTAAAATTTGGGGGCCAATGGCTGTATGCTGGACCATTAGTCAGTGATGGGTATGATCCAATTGCAGTGGTATCAACCTAAGACAGGAGGCTGACGCCTAAAGGTCAGTTTTCCGATGACAGGTAAGAACCATATGTTGAATTGGACAACCTACCAGGCACGGTCCTTAAGCCACATTGCTTGTTGTTTAATTAATCAGAAGTGGGGAGATGCTGGGAGCCATTAGCCAAGTAGGTATGATAATTTCCTTGCCAGCGTACCCCACGTTGCTTAGTGGAAGTACTCGTGGAAATAGGACATTTTGCAGTGACATTGCATGTAGGTGACCTTGCTCAAGGACCAGGGCAGATCCGGGTTTAGGGTGTTCCCGGTTTATAATCCTGGTTTAGGGCATTCCCAGTTTAGGTTCCAGGTTTAAGATTATTCCTGCTGGGAATAGGGCGTATCCTGCTGCCTGAGTTCCCCTTGAGTTCTCACGGGATTCAGACAGTATTTTTTGGGAGACAGAAGCCCAGTAGGAGTGGATTTGGGCAGAGAACGTGGATTTCCCCAGAGCGTGTTTGTAGAGTGCCGGTGTGAGTTCAGGAATAAAGAGTTGCTGTTTGAATCTACAAGCTGTGTGGTGGCTCGTGATTGTGTGCCCAGCCAGACTGCGGCATTTGTGCCCAGCCAGACTGCGGCAAGGTTTATTAAAAAAAAAAAAAAAGTTTAGTCTTAAGAAGAAAAAAAGGTGTCTCCTTTAAATCCAAGCCTCTGGGCTGGTATCTTATCTGTTTTCAGAGAGCATTCTTAACCAGTTCATCCCTAATATTACTGCACATAAAGAGAAAAATAGAAATATTCCAAATGTACAAGCTTTCTTTTTTTTAATATTTATTTATTAGTTGTAGTTGGACACTACACCTTTATTTATTTATTTATTTATTTATTTATTTATTTATTTTATGTGGTGCTGAGGATCAAACCCAGGGCCTCACATGCACTAGGCGAGTGCTCTACTTCTGAGTCAAAACCTCAGCCCTATGTACAAGCTTTCTTTAAAAATAAACAAATAAATAAATAAGAATTTCACAGGCTTCCAACTGACTCTTATCTAAGCTAAAGGTACACTCTGACCTGATAAAGAAATTAGCATTATGGTGTTATGCTCGAATTCGAGACCCCCAAAAGACCACCAGAGACCAAGATCAATGTAAACAGCAAAGAGGTGTTTATTGCGAGCTAGCTTGGTCCTCCGTGCTCGCACACACAGCAACTGGCGACACTGAGAGGCCCTGAGCCCAAGGTTTGCAGCAGTTTTCTACATTCTTTGGAGAAGGCAGGGACTTCACATACATCATAGCATCTCTTAGCAAATCATCATACACTGTGGGATAATCAAATAACAACTCTAAAACATGATTAGCACATTCACTGGTGGGGACAATTTGGGTAAGGGTGATTGGTCAGTACAGAAGGGGTATTCATTTGAACTGATTGGTTTAAGCCAAAAGGGGTGTTCATGCTGAACTACATGGTTTCCCAACATGTTATCAACCACCATAAACTACTGGGAGGGTCATCTGGCATCCCAGGTATTTCCCTGTCTCATGCTGATTGGTGGCTGCTGGGGGTTGCTATGGATCCTCACCTAGCCTGACTGAGTCAGGGACACCTGGCACAGCAGATCTCTCCTGTTATTTGTAGAAAAACAACTTAGCAGGGTGGGAATGTGCCTAGGAGCACTTTGTGGGTCTTTCCAAGGACAAAGGTCATGTCCCTTCCTTGGACAGATAGAGGCTGGTTTTTCAATGGCAATGTAAATTTTTAAATATTCTATGTAAGTTAATGTATTTGTCTGATCACTCTTTTTTTTTTTTTTTAACTATAAAGGTTTTTACATTCTGCCTTTTTTTCAAAGGCCAATTTCTCCACAGTTAACTCTCAAATACATTCATTAACTTTTTAAAATAAGGTCTTAGAAGGATATAAACATTGTTGTGTTGGAAATAAATCTAATAACCAACAAGAATAAAACGCCAGCTATCTGAAACGTTTGATTTCAGTGTCCATTATGGCTGTTGGATTTTGTACCTGACATTGTCAATTATACAGGCCTATCTTATGTCTATATGTTATATAATTGGTATTAAGTTGGAATTTGAACATGAAAGCTCATCAACTAAAATTTTAAAAATTAAATAGATCCAAATAATTTAATTCAATCAAATAATTAAATAAATATATACATGTCTTTAAGGTTCTGCCTCATGAATTTTTCTAGGTGGTCAAACAATAAAGTCTTAATTTCTAAAAAAAAAAAAAAAAATAAATCCAAAATATAATATAATATCAATTAATTCTAAAATTTTTCTTCAACATAAAAGAGAAGATTAATAATATTAATCATGTTTTTCTGATATTGAGTTTTAAAATTAAAATAAGTAAATTAAATTTAACATAAATGGCATTAATCTTGATAAGTATGGTTTCTTAAATAAATGAATTAAAAATTATACCTGATGCCCAACTGATCTCTCTTTTTTCCAGTTGTTAAAGAAAAACAGGACCCTATCTCCTTTTTCAATTTTACTCCTTCTTCAAAACAGGCTTTTCAAAAAAAAAAATAATAATAATAATAATAATAAAATTTATCAACAGTAAGGTGGATCAACTGCCTGAATCTATTGTGTCATTGCTATTAATAATTTTTGTTAAAATGCCTTATGTTTTTTACAAAAGTAGTTGCTAATGATAATAAATAAAAATTATATATTAAAATAATTATATCGTCCTTATTTTTCAGGCTGTAATATTTTGCCTTTCACTGTTATGTATGCTCAATTAATTACTGATGGTCATACTAAATTTTATTCTTAACAGGCATGGGCATTCATGTTTTATACTTTACTTATAAAAATATAACTTTATATCTCGAATACTTACAGTTTTCCTCTACTATCAAGTTGTATTAATAGATTTTTTAGCATCGATTTTTTTTAACATTCCTTTTGATGGACAATTCTCTTTGTTATATCAGATTCCTTAATTATATTCCTCTTTCTTAATTTTTACTATTTCTCTTGTTGATGGTTTAACAGTGTATACAGACAGAGGTAAACAAAAAGGAATAATATCTGTTTTTGTGAATGATAAATGGAGTGACTATTATACTCTTCCTCAAATCTCTCCACATCAAGGTGGATTAGCTACTTCTTTTCCTGCCTCTGCCTCTTGTCTCTGTGTCTCCTTTTATTTTCTTTACATGGCAGAATGGCAGAGTGGCAGAAAAGCCCTTGTCCATGCTGCTAGCTTTATTTATATCAATAAGTTACATTAGGTTGTTATGCTCAAATTTGGGACCCCCAAAAGACCACCAGAGACCAAGATCAATGTAAGCATTAAAGAGGTGTTTATTGCAAGCTAGCTCGGTCTTCCGTGTACACACAGCTACTGATGACGCTGAGAGCCCCCCAAGCCCAGGATTTGCAACAGTTTTATACATTCTTTGTGGAAGGCAGGGACTTCACATACATCATAGCATCTCTTAGCAAATTATCACATACTGCAGAAAAATAATAATACAACTCTAAAACAAAATTAGCACATTCACTGGTGGGAACAAGTTGGGTAGGGGTGATTGGTTACTACAAGAGGGGGATTCATTTTAACTGATTGGGTTAAGCCATGAGGGGTGTATGTGCTGAATTACGACATGGTTTCTGAACATGTTATCAACCACCATAAACTACTGGGAGAGTCATCTGGCATCCCAGGTATTTTTCTGTCTCATGCTGATTGGTGGCTGCTAGGGGGTTGCTATGGTCTCCACCTAGCCTTACTGAGTCAGGGACACCTGGCACAGCAGATCTCTCCTGTTATTTGTAGATAAACAACTCAGCAGGGTGTGTATGTGCCTAGGGGTGCTCTGTGGGTCTTTCCAAGGACAAAGGTCATGTCCCTTCCTTGGACAGGCTTTGCTCTGAGGTAGAGGCTGGTTTTTCAAGGTCAGTGTCATCAGTAATATATTATTGTTCATTTTCTTATTAGGCAGGACACAGAATTAGCAACATTATGCAGCTTATTTTTCAGTTACGTACTATAGTTGAGTTGTATGGGAAATGTTCAAAGCTTTGTGTAGCTTTCAAGAATGTTTAATGTTTAAAATTACTGTTTTGTGGACAGGTCAGTTCCCTCAGCTGAGCTTGATAAAACATTATGGGTGTCTAAGAAGAGAGTGTCTTTATTCCAAGGAGCTGAGTGCTTGAGATCCAGGCTGATAAGACTCTAGCACAGAGCCTTCTCATGCAGGGAATTGCCCAACCAGATAGGCATTGCACATGTTTTAGTTATCTTACTAGTTCCTAGGAGAAACTGCAGAATATTCTAAGTGTGGAAAACAGGGCATCTGTTACCTCTCAGGAGTTTGCTCACCAGAAGAATGCTGTTCTGTATGTTTCCAAAGCCAGAATCCTTAAAATTTCTATAGAGCATGCCAATGAAATTTTAATAGGAATTGCATTACATCTTTATAGAGCTTTTGGTAGTGTAGCCATATTGTGAATATGAATACTGCTTATCAATATACATGGGAGAGCTTTCCATCCTCTAAGAATTCCAATTTATTTTTCAGAATTCTATAGTTTTCATTGTAGAGAACTTTCACTTTTATTGTTAGATTGGTTCCCAAGTATTTTTGAGACTATTGTGAGTGTGATAGAGTTCCTAAGTTCTATTTTGGCTTATTCAGCTTTGGTGTGTATTTTGCAGAATCCATTAGAAGTTTCTTGGCAGATTTTTTTCTATTATTATTATTATTATTATTATTATTATTATTATTATTATTTAGACATGAAAATAGAGTATATTTTGATATATTTATAGAAACATTACATATATCATATTCTAATTAGGATCCAAGTCTTATGATTGTATATTATGTGAATAGTCATTACATTGTATTTACATATATACATAAGAAAGTTTTGTCAGATTAACTCCACCATCTATGCTATTCCCATTTTCTACTGCACTTAACTACTATTCTTTTCCTCTACTTTTTTTTGTGTGTGTGTTAGCATCTATATATCAAAGAGAACATTCACCTGCCTAACTCACCACACTTGGAGTGAAATGCAGAGAGCAGTCCCAATAAAATTCAGGGGCTACTGGAAGAAGGAAAAACAGATACTGGAGAAAGATGAAACCCTCTGGGCAAAGACCACTCTGATTTTCAGGAAAACAGTTGTTTCCACTATAACCTAGGAAGCCTCCATTCTTGCCAACTCATGGAACCAAGAGACCAGGACATCTTGACTTCATAGGTCAGAAGACCAGGACTGAGAGAAAATTAAACTTCCTGCCCAAGGCCACTGGCCTTGAAAGTGTTATAGCCAGAATATAAAAACAAATTTAGTCTTCAAAGGTATGTTTTAAATCAATCTTGGAATAAAAACTTACTGCTAGTCTTCTGCAGGTTAAAAAAAAAAAGATTATTATATACCTAGAGAAAAAATAGAGGAAGCAGAAAGAATGAAGACTCCCTGACAGCACCTATCAGAAATTCTGAACCAGTCAGATTTTTGCTGAGTTTCAAAATGATTCCTACCTACTCATGTCTTCTAGAAGTTTCCACATATACTTATTTCCATGTCACCTTTGCAATTTTGGCACATATATTATTTTTTGTTTACCTATTTTTCTTAATTCAATTTGTCTACTATACTTACAAAAGTGTGTGTAAAGCCTGAACTGTTTATGGCAATTGTCAATCAAAATGAGGACTACTTGCCTCAAATAAAATTTAACTTCAAAATTTCATAGAAACACTAAATCAAATAGTGGTCATCTGTGTACAATTCAAAATCACCCCACATCTAAGGAAGAGAGTCTCAGTTTGGAGAATTAGAGCTGGCAGGTCATGTTGGACCAGGACGCAAGAAAAGACCACTGACTCCAATTAAAATCAAATTAAAGCAAGCTTATTATTTTGACCAGCCAGGCTGCCTCTCCCTCCCAAAACCGCGGGAACAAGACAGCCCCCCAGCTTTCCTGCAGCCCAGCTTTATAGCCCAGAAAGTTACACAAAGGGGGGTTACAGATAACAGAACTCTGACAAGCATCACACTAATGATAGTCTACATTTTTTGCTGGCCCCAACATCAGAATTTATGAGGACCATTACAGCCTCAGAGAGGGTAGTTTTCTGGCCAGGGAAGGCCAATATTTATGAGGTGTCACTAAAGTTTCAGAGAGGGCTGCTATCTGGTCAGAGAGCCAGGCATGGGTGAGTTCAAGGCACGGGCAGGCATTCCAAACAGGTTCAGAATTTGCAGTAATTTATAGTAAAGCCAAAATTATCTTTTCATGGCTTTGTGGTGAGATGGCTTCCAATTTTAAGAAAAGATCAGGTTGGGTCTATCATTCCCCCCTTTTCTTATGTGTCCCTTTCAAATCTTTGATAGGGTAGGGGAAGAGTACTGAGGGAATTTTAATCCCTCAGGCAACAGTCTCCAACTTTTTAGAACTCACCCAAAACCGGTCTCCCTGATTTTACCTGACTTAATTAATTATTTATATTGACAGTCTATTTATTTTTGGCTCAACTGTTGTAAGAAGAGGGGCATCGCTCATTTTGGCTTCTTCTGAGCTGAGAGGGGGTGATGTGAGGGGGCATGGAGTGAGGGACATGAGTTTCCTTTTAGAAGTCAGTTCAGTTTGGATTCTGGTTGGGGAAGAACAGGTTGTAAAGTCATCTGGGGATGGGGCTTCTATGAGAGAAAGAAAAACCATGAGTACTGAATAAATATTGCAGCAGCTAGAACATGTCACTATATAGAAGTTCCCTCACCAGGCTTTAACATCCCCAGTTATCAGGACTGTAAGCATAACATTTAACTTTTAGTGTTACAGTTGTTTCCTCCCCATAAGATACAGTTTAATAATTTATTGTCATCTGATCTTGCAGAATCCTTTTTCTAGTATGACCTCTGTGTCTAATAGAGAAACCTTTAATTCTGTTACTCAGAGATGGATAATCATACTAGCAAACACCAAGCCTACCTGTGTAGGTTAGGAATATCTGTAGGCCTTAAACTAAAAACTTCTGATTCTGGCAGTTCCTCTTGATAGTCTCTTTTTATAGTTATTAGGCATTTCTGTCTGAGAATCCTTCTTTGTAGCCTCCAGTCTTATTTTGGGAGGCTAACATAAAGTGTATACCTTAAATAATAATAATAATAATAATAATAATAATAATAATTATTATTATTATTATTATTATTATTATCATTATTATTTAAAATGCCCAGGAATGGTTGTATTTTGGTTTTAACTGTCTTTGCTAAGTGTTTAAGATGAAGCAGTCAAACTGACTTTTGTTTCTATCTAATGTTAACAGTCAGCTGAGTTTTTATGGGAGTCATTCCTGGGGAAACTTCAGAGCAGCTTTGTAAGACTGGAAGACGCCACACCACATGACACAGATCACCAAAGAGGTTTCCACTTTATTACAAAAGGCTGTGTGTTTATATAGGTCTAAGGAGAGATAGCAGGGCTGAGGGAGATAACAGGTTGCCCGTTTATTGGCAAGCTCTTCCGTATGTCAGTTCCGGAGCCCAAGAAGTTAATTCTAATTCAGGCTAAGGCTTCCCACCAGCAGGGTTTGAACATTGGTGCCAGTGGGAATGTTTCGCACCAGTGAAAGAAACAAAGAGGAGAAAGAGGGTCGTTAGATGCCATGTTTTTGTTTTTTTTTTTCCCTGTGGTGCTGCTGCCGTTATGTTTTCCCAACATTCCTCCTTTTTTTGTTTTCTTAGGAAGTGGGGCAACGTTGGTCAGATCTGGCTGCTTCCAGCTGTGCGGGGGTGGTGTAGGGCCTAGAAGGGGAAGTGGAGGAATGTTGGGGGGGGGCGGCAGGTCTGGGGATATCATGGCAACCAGAAATAAAACCCAGTGGCTATAGACAGCTACTTCCGTAGGGGTGATGTCTATGAAAGTTCCCTGAAACCACAAGTCGTCAATGGCATCAAACCAATCCTGGATGGAGGAAATAGTTGGTATCAGCCACTGGTCCTGTAACAGAGACTCTAGGAAATACTGGAAGCATTGCCTTGACATGGCCTCACTAGCACCTAAAGAAAATCAGAACGAAAAAAAAACAGGATGAAGATAAAAATTAAAGCAAATGTCAGTTTTTGGCAGAAGTTCCATGTCTGGGGACTGACAGAGAAGAGGCCAAGGGCCATGAGGAGGCTTAAAATGACATAGAGGCTCAAATATCCAGGATGGCAGATTAAGAGGTTCTGCAGGCTTGTTGTTTCCCACTGTCTGATGTCCGTTGCATTCCATTGCGCCTGGTAGTGAGCTTCAGCAATGAGTGAGCTGTTGTCTTGAGGATGTTGGGGGTTCATTGATCATCAGAGGCTGGTAGTACCTAAGCAGAAGCTGGTTGAAAGTTTGGTTAGAGATCTTCCGTAATTGGCCCTGTAGGAAGTGAAGCAGACATGGCAGGAGCAGACACATCAGGAAAAGAAGACATATGGGCCCTAAAAGAGGCAACAGCCATAACTGGAAGTGGGCTAAAAAGAAGGTAGCAAATGGGTTTTGGTTTGGTGAATTTTTCAAAGAGGTAGCCAAGTCGGTGAGCTTGACTACATTAGTTTCCACAAGGCCTGATACATTGATGTAGTAACAGCATTCTTCCCTCAAGAAAAGACAAGTTCCACCTTTTTCAGCTGTAAGTCTATAGTTCATCGATTTTGAAGAGTGACTTGATCCAAGGATGTGACCTGCCTTTGTAAAGATGCTAGAGATTCTGCCATAGAAGTGAGCGCTTGTTCAAGTTTAGAACTTAAGTCCTGTACAGCCCATAAGGAGTGTCCTAGAGCTCCACCAGAAATTCCTGCTCCCACTGCAGATACAGCCAGTGAGAGACCCACCAGTATTGGAAGGAAAGCAGCCCACTTATTCCGCACTGGGGGAGACAAGAGGGCCTGCACTTCAGCTGCGTTATAGAGAGTCAATTGTGGGACAAGCGTCACCAGTATACATGGGGTAGAGGTGTTGGTGAATAAGATAGCGATGAGAGAACCATTACACCAGAAGAATGATCCAGGTGGTGCATAGAGGGTGAAGTTAAAGGTGATGTTAGAATGGCAAAACTTTGACTGGGAGACACCCAAGCCCAGGAGGCAGCACTGGGGAATCACAGTATGGTTAGACTCCTCCTCGGGCTCCCATAATGGAGCCTCGGGTGAAAGGGTTCGGAGAGAATGGCGGGCAGATGGAGTGAAGAAATTTGAGACGTCAGAAGCCTAGAAGTTCAAGGGAACCACTGCAAGCAAAGGTCGAGTCAGAGAGGCGCATAAGTAGTAATCAGTTGGTGTGATGGCGGGGAGGGTTAGATTTAAGAAGGTTACAGTTTCAGTAAGTAGTCATAGCCATGAATACTGTGGTGGACTCCCGACATTAGGCTCATATGGATCCTGTATGGAGTCTAACAACTGCTGTTCGGAATGCTTTATGTCAGTAGAGATTATAGCTACTGAGGGCCGGGAGGGTTGAAGCTCTCGGGAGATGGAGATGGAGCCATAGGGGATTGGAGAGGATATGTCACAGTAGAAGGAAGTTTACTGTAGAGGTCCAGTGTGGATGGTTAGGGTCAGTGATGGCCAATTGATAGCCCCCCGAGATCAATCTGAAATTTCCAATGCAGGAATCCCCGATGCATGCATGTGGGTTATGAATGTTGCATGACCAGTAGGGGCACCCCCCATAGGTTTCGGGCCACCATTTGCAGAAATCGTCTGTCTGATCATATAAGAAGCAAAGGTAAGGCCTAGCACCTGTTTTTAAAAGTTCAGAATTCTGGGAGGAGAGGGGAAGGAAGATAGATGCATTACATCCTGTAGGGGTGCAATCAACCGGAGAAACTAGGCGAGTGTAACGAGTGTTGCCTTGGACATATGTCTCTCTGACTTTGAATCTCCAAGTATAAGAGGAGGACGATGATGTCCCCTGGAGAAGGGTGATGACTGTGAAAATACCACTTAGAAGTGTGGGAGTCATGGTGGATTATGGGCAGTTACACGAGACAGGCGAAGCTTTAGAGGATAGTTAGGATGTGGAGAGCAGGAGTAAAGGGGAGGTCTAGGAGGCGACTCTTGAGGCTCCTCTGTGGTAGTCTTGTCGTCAGCAGATGGGGCTTCCTGGCAATATGGCTTCAACCTAGAAATGTGAATCCAGGGGGTGAGACGGTTGCCTGGTAAGGAAAGTTTGGCAGCAGTGGGGGTACAGAGAATGACAGGATAGGGGCCTTCCCATTTGGGGGCAAGAGGCCCTTTCTCCTCTGGGGTGTTATAATAGGCTAAACTCCCAGGTGTTAAGGGAGGAGTGTTTGGAGAGGAGTCTGGGTCCGGAAGAAGCCAGTCTTGATATTTCCAGAGTTCCGAGTGGAGATGAAACAAGAGAGGTAAAGACAAATCTCTTGTGAGAGGCCCTTGTGAAATGACCAACCCAGGGGGTATAAGAGGTCTTTCATACATTATCTCAAAGGGAGACAGTAAAGATGGTTTCTTAGGGAGAGCTCTGATCCAAAGCAAAGCCAAGGGAAGGAGTTTAACCCAGTCTAAGTTTAATTTCATTGTTAATTTGGTAAGGACTTCCTTCAGAGTCTGATTTACCCTTTCCACTTTCCCTGAAGCCTGGGGGTGATATGGACAGTGGAAATGCTACTTGAAGGAGAGGGCTTGAGAGACCTTTTGTGTGATCCTCGAAATAAACTCAGGGCCATTGTTGGATTGTAGGGAAGTGGGCATACCAAACCTGGGGATGATGTCTGTAAGTAATATTGAAGCTACAGTGGAAGCCTTTTTATTGGAAGTGGGAAATGCCTCCACCCAACCAGAGAAAGTGGCCACAAAGACAAGGAGGTATTTAGTGCACCATACTGCAGGCATGTTGGTGAAATCTACCTGTCAGTCAGCAGCAGGAATGTGTCCCTGGGCTTGGTGGGAGGGAAACAGTTTAGGCCTTAAAGGAGTATGAGGATTGGTCCGCTGACAGATCTGACAATTAGAGGCTATATTCTGTAGCATGGCTTTGTCAGAGGGGGTGAGGGAGAAGAAGCTCTGTAAAAAGAGGGTCAAAGACTGAGAATTGGAATGGAATAGAGTGTGGAGGAACTCAAAAAGATCCTTGTTCTTACTGGAAGAAGTAGGGGCTTCAGATGGACAGTCTACAGCGGCCATTATATGTCCCCCAGGGGGGTCATAATTGGAAGTGATAGCAGCCATTCATGCCACCTGGTCAGCTTTGGCATTGCCCTCAGTGATAAGAGAGACGTCCTTCTGATGGGACCTACAACGGACAACTCCCAACTGGGTGGGTAAGTGGGAGGCCTCTATCAAATTGGTTATAAGAGCCAAATTAGTGATCACATTACCTTTAGTGGTAAGTAGGCTTTGCTCCTTCCATATTGCAGCATGAGATAATAGAATATGGAAGACATATTTTGAGTCAGTATAAAGCGTGAGGGATTTGCCCTGCGCAAGAAGGCAGGCACGAGTGGCTGCTATAAGTTCGGCCTGCTGGTTGGTAGTTTCTGAAGGGAGAGCTTTGGCCTCTATAATCTCAGTGGCTGAAACTATGGCGTATCCAGAGTAATGAGTGCTGTTCTGCCTAAAGGAACCAGATAAGGTCAGGCTTGATGAGTGGTCCCTCAGAAATGGAAGAATGACAGAGGTGGAAATCATCCAAGGTTTCCAAGCAATTATGAGCTGGTGTGTCAGACGTGGGGGTCATTGGGAGCAATGAGGCAGGGTTCAGTGCAGAGCAGGGGAGGAACGTAATATTAGGGTTTTCCAGAAAGGAAGTGAAGAGTGACAGAACTCTGGATGGAGGAAGGGTTTGAAGGCCCTTATAAGCTAAAAGATCCTTCAAATGATGTGGGAAGTGGATACTTAAAGGGACCCCAAAAGTCAGCTTAGAGGCTTCTTTGTGTAAAATTTGTCCAGCAGCCAGAGCTCTTAAGCAAGGGGCCCACCCACGGATGGTAGGATCTAATTGTTTGGACAAATATGCCACAGGTGCAAATGTTGGCCCATAATTTTGACCCAAGACCCCAAGTGCTTGCCCCCCTTTTTCATGTACATATAGATGAAACGGTCTTGAAAGAATCGGGAAGGTGAAGGGCGGGTGCCTTTAAGAGGAGCTGCTGAAGTCTTCGAAAGTGGTAGCGTGGGGAGGAGGCAAGAGATTCACTAGGGGGCCCCTTTGCTAGGTCATACAGGGGTTTGGCTAGAAGAGAGAAATTTGGGATCCAGGCCCTAAAATAACCTGCTAGTCCTAGGAATGACAGTATTTTGGCTTTTGTATGAGGCACCAGAAGATTAGAGAGGAGTTGCCTCCAGTGTTATTAATAATAATAATAATAATAATAATAATAATAATAATAATAATAATAATAATAATAATAATCCAGTGTTATTTCCTTTTTTCCTGGTACAAGGCGAAAACCAAGGTAGGTGACAGAAGACTGGGAAACCTGGGCCTTGTGGGGAGACACCCTATATCCCTTATCCACTAGGAAATTGAGAAGCTGGGTGGTGTGGGATTGACAGTGTTCCCAAGAGGGACTACATAGAAGAAGGTCATTGACATATTGAAGGAGAGTAGAGTCAGGGCAGATGGGGTGAAAGGATGTGAGGTCCTGGGCAAGAACATGGCCAAAGAGATGGGGACTGTCCCTGAATCCCTGCGGGAGGACGGTCTGGGTAAGCTGACAAGAATGGCGGGTGTGAGGGTCAGTCCACGTAAAAGCAAAGATATCCTGAGATTCTGAGAACAAGGGAATAGAAAAGAAGGCATCTTTTAAATCTAGGACCGAGAAGTGGGTGGTAGTAGCAGGGATCTGAGAGAGAAGGGTGTAGGGGTTGGGCACTAGTGGATGGATGGGGACCACAGAGGAGTTGACGAGGCAAAGGTCTTGAACCAGCCTGTAGGACCAGTTAGGTTTCTTAACTGCCAAAATGGGGGTGTTGAAAGGAGAGTATGTAGGCCTAAGATACCCCTTCCGTACTAAATTCTGGATGATGGGTTCTAATCTGAGGAGGGCTGTGGTTGTGATTGGATATTGTGGTTGACTAATATATCTTGAAGGGTCCCATAAAACAATATGAATAGGCCGCATTTAGCCATAGAGGGTGTAGTTGTGTCCCAAACCTCAGGATTACCTGGTTTAGATAATCGCAGGAGAGTGCATGATGGAGGTGTATCTGTCCCTAGGAACATCATGAGGAAATGAGAAGCGGGGGAGGTGTGGGGTGATATGTGAATGGTGACCTTCATTAATGAGAGTATGTCTCTTCCCAGAAGGGGAATGGAGCAGTGGCTCATAACGAGAAAGGAGTGTGTGAAGGGCAAAAGGGATCCCTGCATATAACATGATAAGGGGGGGGTGGTTTGAGGGAAAATCTGTTTACCTCCTACCCCGACAATAGGAGTTTTTGAGGGTGTGGTAGGACCCCAATACTCCCTCAAGACCGAAAATGTGTCACCAGTGTCTAAGAGGAAGGTAATGAAGCCTCCATCAACTAGAAATGTGACCCTAGGCTCTTGCTTCTTGATGGTAATAGTCGGGAGGGAAGGCCCAGGGCTCTGTCAATCCTCCTCTGCCAAGCCCAGGAGAGGCTGTGATTGTGGGGCGGCTGACCAACCTCCCCTCCAGGTTGTTGGGCAGTCTACCCCCCAGTGTCCCCTTTGGTGCATTTTGGGAAGGGGGTGGAGGGTATCCTCGGTGAAGGACAATCCCTGGCCCAATGTCCCTCCTTACCACATTTGAGTCAAGCTCCAGGGGGTGTCTTATTGGGACGGTGTGGTGATGACTTTTTCTGAATGACCTGGGCCAGCATTTGGAATTTGGCGTTTTTAGCCCTCTGCCTACGACGTTCGCTTTCATCCTCTCTACTATAGAACACCTTGAAAGCGACCGTGAGGATTTTGGTCTGAGGAGTAGCAGGGCCCTGTTCAAGCTTCTTAAGCTTGGCTTTAATGTCAGGGTAGCTTTGGGCCAGGAAATATATCATTAAGACATGGCGGCCATCAGGGCTTTCTGGGTCGAGGTTTGTGTACTGCTGGAGGGCCTTGGTTAGTCTATCCAGGAATTCTGAAGGTGTTTCTTCCTTCTTTTGAATGACCTCCTGCACCTTTTGAAAATCAACAGCCTTGTGGGTGTTTTTTTTAGGCCCGCCAAGAGGCAGGATGCAAAAAGGTCACGAGACTGTAAGCCTCCAGGGTTATTGTAATCCCATAGAGGATCCTGCTCTGGGACAGCATGAGGGCCTGTGGGGTGGTTGGGATTGGTCCTATGATTTTCATCAGCATAGGCTTGGGCTAGTTCCCAGACCCATCGCCTTTCCTTAGGGAGAAGTGTATTGGCCAGGAGCATGTAGATGTCGTGATGTGTAAGATTGCAGGACCCACTGGAACACCCGAATGTAAGTGATGGGATCAGTGGTGAATGAGCCTAATTTTCTCTCTGAGTAATGTCCAACATGGAGAAAGGCACATGTACTCTAATAACACCCTCAGGACCAGCTACCTCACAAAGGGGTGCAATCGTCATGGGAGTAGGAGGGGGTCCCTTAGACCTGGTGACAGGAGGACTGAAAGAAGCAGTCGATGGCAGACAGGAAGGAGAGGGAGGGGAAGGGGATGTCTCAGCAGAGGAGGAGGAGGTGGGACTGGTGGGAGAGAGCAGGGGGAAGGGGATGAAACAGAAGGCTGAGGATTGGTGGAATCATGCGGAAGAAGCGGAGGGGGTAGTGGGAGAGGAAGGGCAGATGGGGCTGGGAGATAAGGTGGGGGTTCATCTGCTGGGTCAAATGAGGAGGAATCTGTGGAGTCAGGGGAAGAAGTAGGGGAAGGGAGGGGTTTACAAGCAAGCAGGACCTGAGAGGGAGAGCAGGAAGTGCAGAGGGCGGGGTGTTGGGCGAGAAGGCTAAAACCTTCAACATATGGGCCCTCTCTCCATTTTTTTTAGGAGCAAGCAGTAGTTAAGAAGATCCCAAAGAAGATTTGAGTCTAACAAGCCTTCTGGAGGCCAATGATTGTCATTATCTAATGGATATGTGGGCCAATCTTGGGTACAGAATCTGATAAGAATTTTGGGCTTGAGATCTGGGGAGAGAGAGAGAGTAGCCAAGTTCTTAAGGAGACACTTGAGTGGTGAGCCTTCAGGTACAGACGAGGAGGCACCCATGGTTAAAGAGTGGAGGAAGGGACAGCAAAGAGAGAAAAAGAATTAACCCGGGAAGTAGGAGCTTCTTGGAAGGATAGAGCAGATGGAGGGTCACGTGGGCGTCCCCTAAGTGACCAGTCCACTTCGAGTAGGCACAGAGGGCATAGCTCGGTCAACACCAATGAAGTGCAGTCTGTGAGACCCTGTAAGGTCGAGGCCATGGGTCACCTGGCACCAGGAAAATTTTCCACCGGAACGAGAAGGTTAAGGAAGGAAAGAACAGAGCCCCAGTGGAACACAGCTCCAGGCCGGAAGTTCAGCTCTGGGCTGAACACAGCTCCTGTGGGGCGTGCAGCTCCACCGGGCGGGGTGCAGCCAGAGCCGGAAGTTCAGCCCGGGCTGAACACATTCCAGCAGGGCGCACGGCTCCGCCAGGCGGGGCTCACGGCCCCAGGCCTGGCGGGGCACGCCGCTCCTGGCCAGCTGGGGCGCACGGCTCCACCGAGTGGGGCTCGTGGCTCCGGGCCGGGCGAGGCGAGCGGCTCCATGGGGCGGGGCGCGCGGCTCCCGTGGTGCGCAATCCGCAGAGCAGTAAGAGACCAGGGAGGAAGAGACCAGGGTGTGCAACTCCGCGGAGCAGGAAGAGACCAGGGAGGAAGAGACCAGGGAGCCTCTCTCGTGTAAACCCAGAAACCTCACGCCTCAAAGGGAACCGGGTCGCCAGAGGGTCCACTTCGACCAGTAAAGGTCTTAGTGGGGTGTATTCCCTCCTCCCAACTGGGCATCAGAAGCGTGCAGGATGATCCCGGTCACATTTCCTGCTGGGAGCCCGAAGGGAGTTGGCGAGCCAGGGAGGGGGGAAACTTATCTAGGCCCGATCAGTGGTGAGTGCAGGGAGCCCGCACCCAAAAAGACAGACAAGGGCGAAATGTGTCGTTGGTGACGGCGGTGGCAGAGACGGGGCTCAGTTTGTCGAGCACACCATCTCCCAGGTTTCGGCACCACTGTAAGACTGGAAGATGCCACACCACATGACACAGATCACCAAGAGGTTTCCACTTTATTACAAAAGGCTGTGTGTATATAGGTCTAAGGAGAGGTAGCAGGGCTGAGGGAGATAACAGGTTGCCCGTTTATTGGCAAGCTCTTCCATATGTCAGTTCCGGAGCCTAAGAAGTTAATTCTAATTGAGGCTAAGGCTTCCCACCAGCAGGGTTTGAACATTGGCAAAGGTGGCAACGTTTCGCGCCAGTGAAAGAAACAAAGAGGAGAAAGAGTGTTGTTAGACGCCATGTTGGTTTTTTTTTTTTTTTTTTTTTTTTTAATTTTTCTGGGATGCTGCTGCCATTATGTTTTCCCAAAAAGCTTCTCAGTTCTGCTAGTGCCATTTGCGCTAGGATGGGTCCAGGCCTTGCTTGACCATGTGGCTTCCCTCAGAAGCATCAGGGATATCTCCTTTCTCTGATGACTCTCCTCTTCATAGCAAATGCACTGATTGGCTTTCTGTTCTCCAGTGGTCTCATTAATCTCCCTGATCGGGAGGTTATGTGGCCTAGAGTTGCAAAGCTCTTTAGAGAAGTCCCCTGTTCCCTGGATTCAGACTGACTCAGAGGGCAAGAGCCAAATATTGTTTTATCTGGCCCTTTTAATTTAACTTTAAAACTTAATCTTAAACATTCAGCAAATAAATTTTAACAGCCTTATATTAAGAGTACTGGGCTTTAATGTCTATAACATTACAGTTATTTATCTTTTTTATTAAATGGGATCTGTATTATCCTATCTGTCTTGTAGGTGATGGCTTATTATATTAAATTAACCCATGTTGTGTTCTTAAAGCAACACTTCTGTAAAACACTAACAGGGAATCTTTAGATCACTTATAAGGAAATTACAAAATAAAATTAACAAGAGTATAAACATTTTTTTCCTGTAATAGCTACCTTGAATTTTGGCTGGGTTATACATTATATCTCCTGTTTGAGATCCTAGTAATCTTGACAGGAAAAAAAAAAACAAAAAAACTTTTGAACATAACTTTAAATGAACTAAAATCTGGCCTACTGCTTTCTTAGTCATTCTCATATGTAGTAAGATGCAACACAGAGCCTTATCTCAGGTAAGGCAGGGCTCTTTATAAATCTTAAGTGTTCTAGTTCTAAAGCTGATCTTTGCTTTTTAAATATCATTTTACAAAGTTTACATAAATTGTTTGAGGTCACATGAACATTAGCTAACACCATATGATATCACATTTAAAACATGAATTAAAGAAAGGCTGAAAGTTTTTAACCTTTACATAGATTAGGCTCTCATTAACTTAAAAATACATTTAAATTGTTCCCCAATGTAAAAAGTAACATAAAACTTTACATATCTTATTGATAACAGGTAAATAAATCCCCAATATATTTTTTACCATACAACTTCAGAACACCAGCTTGATATAATGCTCTTTTAAAGTTTCTACCTTACAGACTTGTATACCTGGAAGATATGAGCACATTAATAGCATCATAATTACATTGATGTTTTTATATTAACCAAGTTTAGCTTTTAAAAAAAATGACAGTATAATGCTCTAAAATAACAATTCTTATATAACCAGTTGTTTAATTTTTATGGTTGCTTGCTCTAGAAAAAAATAAAACTTAATAAACACAATGTTATGGGTAAACTTATGTTTTAAGAAATTTTTGTCTCTTTAACACAAGAATGATTTTTACAATCTTATACAGACCTTAGTACAAACTTATACAGACCTTAGTAAATCAATCAGATATCTAACAAAAGTACTCATGAATGAGTAATCCCATATCAAATTTACTTTTCTTATTTTATCAAAATATTAAACAAGTGTATTGTCTAATATTTTTTTGTTGAAGGAAAAGTCCTAGAACCAAGGCATATTAGACATTTTATAGACATTAATATTTTATTAGATTTTTGAACACCTAGAAAAATTTGTAAGCTTAAATTTAAAGACATTTATTTTTATCTGCTTATCCAATTTAAATTGAACCATTTAAATCACGTGAATTAAAGATCTTTGGATCCATTTTTTAAAATTTGTTTTTATGAGCAAATTTATATATGTTAAATTATATATGTAAATTTATATATGTTAATTCGTATATCATATATATGATATACTGACATATGTATATATAGACATACAACACATAACACAAGTGTGCACACATAACAATAGTGAAGGCCTTGTAGCTTTTCGCAGGTGAACTCTCCATTGCTATGTTTCAAAAACTCCACAGTTGGTCAAAGATAGAACTGATCAGAAAAAAACATTAACCTAGGTCTGTAGGATCAAAATCATGAGCTCAAAAAAAAAAAAAAATACAGAATCTAAGAAAAAAACAAGAGTCCTAGAAAAAATGACTGTCCAGTAATAAGTAAATACCATACAATTTATTTTTTTTAGGCCTCAGATCAGTCTCCTACTGAGCTTGCATGCTTCTTTCATTTGCATTTCAACATAAGTCCTGGCTGAGGTCTGGAAGGAGCAGAGAAAAACTGCTATTCTGAGCAGACACCTCAGGCCTAAGGCATTTTAACCATAAGTCATAATTTTCAGGTTCGGATGTTGAAAATTATGATACAAGTTTAAGATACAATTCACAAAATTTTATATCTTTACATCTTGTTTTGTCAACAGAAACCATACTATGAATTACTATCCTTGTCCAAATTAATGCACTGGTACACTCAGTGATATTTTCCCAGGCTACCCAATTCAAAATTGGTGAAAAAAAGACTGAATGATTAGGAAGTTACTTGCCAACTTGGAAGTAGAGTTCTTTAGTTTTCCATCCTAAGTATTTAAGTTCTCTGGCATGAATTATCTGAAATCATAAACTAAACAATTACCTAAACCCAACTTTTAACTGCAAGATTGTGCAATGCTTCAAAAACCCATTCAGATACCAGATTGTTACAATAAAACAACATCTTTTAGACACACATTCAGCCAAGATCATTCCCAAGAAACAATTTATAATATCAACACATATTGCACATGTCTTAAAGGGCCAGAAACAAACAAATACACAGGATATACAGACAGAAAGAAGCTCCAGACTATGGCTGACAGACAGAAACTTTTAAAACAGAGAAGATAAGAGAAAAATCTCCTACACCAGTGGCACCATAGATGTCCCCACAAGGGGACCAGATGTTTTCACAGAGGGGCAACCTGAAATGTAAAATCAAGGGTCTCCATGGTGACTTTACTGCATTTAGTGTCCCCTTTTTCTTTTTCTCTTTTTTTTAAGAAGACAGAGGTGGCATAATCCTTACAGTGCAAGGAAGGAAGGCGGGAATTCCCCAAAGCAACAGGGCTTCCGCAGCTGCTTAGAGTCCCTCAGTCCCTCCTTTTAGTTACAGGATTAGCTCCTCTGGTTTGGTTCCACCCCAGGCACGCTCAATCTCCTAACATTTCAGTGTTCAGCTCTCAAAAAGTTCCGGGGGGGGGGGGGTGGTATCAAAATTTGTAACTGAAAGTTCGGTTCCTGACCTTGAAGCCAATTAATGCCAATTTAATAATGAGGACAGGGATTTGAGAAAAAGAAAAAGGGAGGTTTATTGCTTTGCTAACAAAGGAGAAACACAGGGGACTCTGCCCCAAAGATTGTGACTCTCTTGATCTGGAGGGACAAGGGGTTTTAGAGGAATTTCACTTGTTAATCTGGGAGATACTCAGTTCTTAGATCCCCAGCAGGCATTTCCCTCTGCAGTGGGTATGCTCCAGGCAGCCAGCTAGGGGCTTCTCTCATCCTGCTTAACAAAGGGTGTAAAGTTCATTATCGCAGTTCCTTAAAACACAGTCCAAAGGGGTGTCAGGCTTACTTGCTTTATTACCCATTTTCACGTCCAATATCCTTAAGGTTTTACCACAGAAATCACACAACAAAAGGCATAAAAACAAACAAACAAAAAACATATAGAACACAGAACAAAACACAAGAAAACAGAAACCCGGCGCTGAAACAGAAAAACAGAGGAGCAATGCAACATCTTGCTAAAGCTCCGGGGTAGGAGCGCGTGCGTGCCCGTCAGCACCTCTCTACCCTTCCAGAGGAATTCTCTACAGAACAGAACAGAGGACAGAATGATTTCTTGTTACTGTCTGGACAGGAGTATATGTGAGCCTCGCCAGGCCACCTCTCTGTCATCAGAAGAGATCTCCCTTAACCGGATACCAGATGTTATAAAGGTGCCACTTACCTATGGAGGCCTCTTCCACCAGGTGCTTGCTAAGAGTTTTAGTGCGGCAGTTCACTGCAGAGCTACTGGGACCGAAGGCTCACTCCGAAGCCTTGGAATATCTCAAGGTGCGCACCCCCTAGAGTGGCTCTCCAGCCCAGAGCCCTGGAGCGAAGGCCGGCTTCAGAATTTCCAGCAGTCTGGTCTTGTGATCTGGTGGGGCAGGGTCATCTCACTGGGGAACTCCAAAATATTAGACCAGAACACAAAAAAAGACCACTGACTCCAATTAAAATCAAAATAAAGCAAGCTTATTATTTTGACCAGCCAGGCTGCCTCTCCCTCCCAAAACCGCGGGAACAAGACAGCCCCCCAGCTTTCCTGCAGCCCAGCTTTATAGCCCAGAAAGTTACACAAAGGGGGGTTACAGATAACAGAACTCTGACAAGCATCACACTAATGATAGTCTACATTTTTTGCTGGCCCCAATATCAGAATTTATGAGGACCATTACAGCCTCAGAGAGGGTAGTTTTCTGGCCAGGGAAGGCCAATATTTATGAGGTGTCACTAAAGTTTCAGAGCGGGCTGCTATCTGGTCAGAGAGCCAGGCATGGGTGAGTTCAAGGCATGGGCAGGCATTCCAAACAGGTTCAGAATTTGCTAAAGCCAAAATTATCTTTTCATGGCTTTGTGGCGAGATGGCTCCCAATTTTAAGAAAAGATCAGGTTGGGTCTATCAGTCACACCAGAACACAAATGAATCCTGTGCTCCTCTACCACAAGCAGTGATCCAGGCATGCCTGCAGTGTCCCTTGCACTTTGAGAACAAGATCAGGGAACTCCAAACCTCTTCCAATGAAGAGGCCAGGAAGTTGTAAACAAAATTTGTCCTCATCATCAGGTTCCTGGTTCTGTCCACTGCATTCTTAGATTCTGACCACATTCCCTTGCAGACATATGGTATTCCAGGGTTGTAGTCCATTCCAGCACCTTTTGGCCTAAAAATTTAGTCATATCATAACTCCCAATGTACTTCTTCTGTGATAATTAGACTGGTTATGTGCTCTTGGAAAAAGAAACCAGGTTTGCATGATGTCTCCATGAAGCCAGGCAGTTCTAGGCTAAGCAGAGTCCTACTGACCTTCTGTCCAGTGGGAGCTCAATGTATGCCAGAGACCAATCTCTATGGGAAGAAAGAGAAACCACCAACTCCAAAACAAAAAGGGTCTTTGAAAACAATTCCCTTTACAGAGAAGGAAACCAGTATAGAGGGCTTTTCTCTTTCTATCTTATGCAATCATCTGGGAAAAAGCTGTACTGAATCAATGTCCCCTAACTACTGGCATAAGTTTACCATTTATTCAACTGAGAATATTTCCAACTAAAATTACATTGAGTTTATAGCTTCAAGAAGAGAGAGTGCAAACTCCTCACTCTATAATTATCTATCCCCTGGTGTATAGTCCATGTAGTCACAATGACAATCTCTCACCTGGAAGATGAACCACATGACCTAATAGAATCTAATGATCCTATACAATTAGAAATCAAAAGCTTGGGTCACCTAAAAAATCTCTGAGTAGCCCTACCCTCCTCACTCTCTTCTTGAAAACTCCAAGGCCTCCTATCTGATGGATGAGGACTCTCAAACCAGTTGCTGTATATATATTAAATTTTATCTTTTTTTCAGAAAGCAATATGGAGTCACTATGTCTTAGAAGAGTCAGGCTGTGGCCTGAGTGCTTTTTTCTCACATGTGGACACTCTGTTTCCTGCTGCTCAGCACTGTTCCTCAACTGAGCTTCAGTGTGGCCACCTCTGACTCCTTTCCCATTGCTAGAGGGGGAGGACCATGAAGGCATGCTGCTTCCCACATGCCCAGATTCAGCACAACTACACCAGTAGGAGAGCTGAGTAGGCATGAGAGACACAAGGAGGCTGAGGGGACAGAATTCCAAACAATTCAAGGGCAGAGCTTGTGCCAAGGAAACCTTCCCTGTACCTACTCAACAGCCTTAGAGCTGCCGGGGACACCCAACTCTGCCTTGCATGCCCTACACAGCTGTCACTGGAAGTTTTGCCTAGGAAGCTCATCCAGGTGTGCCTAGCTTGCCCTGCCTCATGGGAGGAGTCATAAAGGAAGAACGGCATTGAAATTTGCTGAATTCAAGTCATCTTGAGGGTTTTTATTCTCAAATATTCAGGCTTGAAATTGACATCCATATGTGACTGAATGTGTCAATATTGCTTGGGCATTGGACCCTGACCTTTACCTCAGCCAGTTAACAATTCAGAATAAATTTTCACAAGTGAACACTTTGCTTCTACCTGCTACTCTAGCACTGTAAAGAAACTCAAGGTCATCAGACCATGCTGCCAGCCACAGCCACAGTAATCTGTGTCTCTTTCTCTGTCTCTTCATATGTTGCCATGGTGCTTATTAACACTAGGATGCAACTAGAGCCCCAGTTTTCTTACTGTCATTGATTCTTATTGGGCTAATACTTGCACTGACCCAAAATTTTAGGTAAGACTAGGCCATGTCTACCATGGTCAATAGTCTGACTGCCTTGAGCACAGCACATGGCCCAAAGTGTCTGAAAGGGATGGCTGCATTAAGGAAGACAAGTGTGTACTGACCTCAGTGACTAAAAAAGGCACATGTTGTGACAAGGCTTGGAGGATATTGGGCATATTTTTTTACTGGTCAATGATTGGCTTTTTTTTTCCTTTTTTTTTTAATGGCATTTGGGAAATTGGCCTTAGCTATGAAAATGGCCTATCTCTTTCACCAAAACCTGAGGACAAAGCCTGGATCCTGTTAGCTTACACTTCATGGGGGAAGGTGGGGCTCTTGACTGCAACATGTGACATTTAATTTCCTCCACCTGGTTTTTCAGTGGCAAATAAAATTACTTTTTCATATTTTTTTTCAATTTCTCAAAGGACAAGGTTGAGTTTGAAAAACCAGCCTCTACCTCAGAGCAAAGCCTGTCCAAATAAGGGACATCACCTTTGTCCTTGGAAAAACCCACAGAGCACTCCTAGGCACATTCCCACCCTGCTAAGTGGTTTATCTACAAATAATAGGAGAGATCTGCTGCAACAGGTGTCCCTGACTCAGTCAGGCTAGGTGGGGATCCATAGCAACCCCCTAGCAGCCATCAATCAGCATGAGACAGGGACATACCTGGGATGCCAGATGACCCTCTCAGTAGTTTATGGTGGTTGATAACATGTTGGGAAACCATGTAGTTCAGCACATACACCCCTCTTGGCTTAAACCAATCAGTTCAAATGAATACCCCTTTTGTACTGACCAATCACCCCTACCCAACTTGTTCCCGCCAGTGAATGTGCTAATCATGTTTTAGAGTTGTTATTTGATTTTCCCGTGGTGTGTGATGATTTGCTAAGAGATGCTATGATGTATGTGAAGTCCCTGCCTTCTCAAAAAAATGTATAAAACTGCTGCAAACCCTGGGCTCGGGGCCTCTCATCATCACCAGTTTCTGTGTGTGTGCGCGGAGTACCGAGCTAGCTCGCAATAAACACCTCTTTGCTGCTTACATCAATCTTGGGTCTCTGGTGTTCTTTGGGGGTCCCGAATTTGAGCATAACATATGGGGGATCGTCTGGAATCCCCCTAATAAGCCTACTCAGACACCCCAATCGAGAGGTGATAAAAACCCGGCCGGTAAGTAAAGGCATTGCTGATGTGTAAGTTTCTGTACTTTGGTTGCATGCAGGTTCTGGTTCTGTGTTGTGTGGTCAGCAAAAGGTCCAGGTGGATGCACTGAAGGGCAGCCGATGGGGTTTGTGGGAGACATCCCCAACCCCTTTCTGGGTTCTGAGTGGATTTCCTGTAGTAAAGTATTTTGTGAAGTATTTGGTAAAGTATTTTATAGCTGATGGATCCGCAGTCTGCCTGAGCCTTTAGTTTCTGGGTAGCAATCCACGACATGCTGCAAATTCTGTGGCTGCACTGTGAATTTTGTGTTATGTGTGTTTGTTTCTATTGTCCTGTCTGTCTCCACCCCAACACCCTGGCAAGAGAACTAATCTCCCAATCTGGGGTCATCAGACCCAATCTTAGGGGATGCTCCCCCAATTTGTTTGTCTGAAGGGAAGGCCCCAGTTGGCTTGGGGCCAGCACCCACTTTCGTTTTTTTGACAATCTGAAAAGGGAATCTATGTCTTTGTGTGTCTTTTTTCTGTGTCTCTGTTAAGTGTGATGGCATTGTTTTACTTTGGACAGATGCAGAGTCCCAAGTTCCAATCTGCCTTAGATGTGTGGAGGTAACTTTAGCTACATTTTAGCCTAAAAATATCCCTAGTATGCTTCTCCTATAAGGGACCAAAAGTCAATAGAACTGCCAGCTTTTCTGTTCTCACCTTTTACACCCCTTTTAGCTGTGTTTTAAAGAACTTTGATAAACTTTACTCCCCTTTGTTAAGTGAGATTAGGGAAGCAGTGTTTTCTTTTCTCCTCCCGTAGTTGGCTTGAGTGCACCCACTGCAGAGGGAAATGTCTGCTGGGGATCTAAGAACTTTGATACCTCACTTTTCTTTTTCTCAAAACCCTGTCCTCATTATTAAATTGGCATTAATTGACTTCAAGAGCAGGAACCGAATTTTCAGTCACAAATTTTGGCACCCCAGAGGGGACTTTAGAGGAGTCCCCACTCTGTCTTCTTGGGGAAGCCTAGCACTCGAGACAACTGCAAGCAGAGGATTAACTTTTGGGGAGCTGACCACTGAAAAGTTAGGAGATATGGAGAGTGCCTGGTGCCTGGGGTCAGACCAAACCAGAGGAACAAATCCTGTAAGTAAAAGGAGGGACTGAGAGACTCCCAGCAGCTGCCAAAGCCATTTCACTTTGGGGAACTCCCTCTTCCTTACCTGCACTGTAAGGATTACTCCACCTCTGTCTACTTAAAAAAAAAGGGACAATAAATGCAGTAATGTGTTGATATTATAGATTGTTTCTTGGGGATGATCTTGGCTGAATGTGTATCTAAAAGATGATTTTTTATTGTAACAATCTGGTATCTGAATGGGTTTTTGAAGCATTGCACAATCTTGCAGTTAAAAGTTGGGTTTAGGTAATTGTTTAGTTTGTGATTTCAGATAGTTCATGCTAGAAAACTAAAATACTTAGGATGGAAAATTAAAGAACTCTACTTCCAAGTTGGCAAGTAACTCCCAATCATTTAGTTTTATTTTTTCATCAATTTTTAAAATGGGTAGCCTGAAAAGATTTCACTAGGTGTACCAGTACATTAACTTGGGCAAGGATAGTAAATTATGATATGATATCTGTTCCCCTCAGTGTGTAAGATTTAGGGAAAAAAAGTGTTGGATTGGGACATTGGTCTGGCTTATTGAAATGACATTAAATAGCAACAGTCTTGGAAATTTTCAAAGCTTAATTTTGGATATACATGGTAGAATGTGGTTCTCTTTTAAAATTTTTCAGGTGATTTAATGTAACTTAATACTACTTTAGGAACTTCAGAACAAAGGATGTGGCTTAATGATCCTGAAGAAATTTCTTCTGATGGTAACTTTTATATTATCAAATAACATCTTATTTTCAGTTTTTTGTGAGCAAGTTTTTCTAGTGTAGAAAGATGTAAAGGTATGAAATTTTGAGAATTGTATCTTAAAGTTGTATCTTAATTTTCAACATCCCAACCTGAAAATTGTGACTTATGGTTAAAATGCCTTAGGCATGAGGCTACTCCTCAGAATTCCAGTTTTTCTTGTTCCTTCCAGACCTCAGGAAGGATTTAAGTTGAAATGCAAATAGAAGAAGCCTGCAAGCTCAGTAGGAGACTGAGCTGAGGCCCAAGGGGAAAAAAAAGTAAAGGTGTCTTTTACCTGAACTCAAACTAGATTAAACCAAAAAGTAAATTGTATGGTATTTACTAATTACTGGCCAGTCATTTTTTCTTGGACTCTTGCTTTTTATTAGATTCTATATTTTTTTAAGCTCATGATTTTTATCCTACAGACAAGTTAATGTTTTTCTGATAAGTTCTATTTTTGATCAACTGTGGAGTTTTTAAACATTGCAATGGAGATTTCACCTGAGAAAAGCTACAAGGCCTTTACTATTGTGTATGTGTGCACACTTGTGTTATGTGTTGTATGTCTGTATGTCTGTATGTGTGTATGTCCATATATCATGCAGTGATATGACTATTGACAGATATATGAGGAGCACCCATAAAAAAATTTTTAAATAATGGATCCAAATATCTTTGATTCACGTGATTTGAAATGTTCAATTTAAATTGGGTAAACAGATAAAAGTAAAGATGTCTTTAAAATTAAGCTTATAAGTTTTTCTAGGTGTTCAAAAATAAAACCTAATAAAATGTTGATGTCTATGAAATAATCTGCCTAAATTCAGAAATTTACAAGTATTGTTTCAAAATGTGAACAGAAAAGGAGGTTAACAGATTGAAAAAAAAATTAAAAGGTTTTAGGTGTGGATTTAATAGAGGGAAAATGTGTTTCTGGATAAGAGAGTCTCTGTGATTAAGTAGATAAGAGGGTTTAAGTAAGTGATAAAAAAGGACTATGTAAGTTGGTTATATTTGTAAGTTTTTTTGAGCAAGTAATCTAAAAGAAATTAAAAATTATACAACTATGGTTAAACAACAACTATTATTTTTCAATATTGTAATATGTTATTTCTTTAAAAGCTAAACTTGGTTAATATAAAATCATCAATGTAATTGTGGTGCTATTAATGTGTTCATATCTTCCAGGTATACAAGTCTATAAGGTAGAAGCTTTGAAAGAACATTATATCAAGCTGGTGTTCTAAAGTTGTATGGTAATTTTAGGCTTAAAAGAAAAACATGTTGGAGATTTATTTACATCATTTGTGTTCTATAACTGGACTGGTTATCAATAAGATATGTAAGGTTCTATGTTACTTTTTACACTGAGATACAATTTAAATGTATTTTTAAGTTAATGAGAGCCTAATCTGTGTGAAGGTTTTATTGTAAAACACAAAAATAATTTGCTACTTTTCTACAAAAGGTTAAAAGCTCTAAGCCTTTCTTTAATTCATGTTTTAGATGTGATATTATATTGTATTAGCTAATATTCATGTAAACTTGAGCAACAATTTATGTAGGCTTTGTAAAATGATGTTTAAAAAGCAAAGATCAGTTTCAGAACTACAGTACTTAAGATTTATGAAGAGCCCCGCCTTACCTGAGATAAGGCTCTGTGTCCCATCTCACAACATGTAAAAATGACTACAAAAGAAGTAGGCCAGATTTCAGTACACTTAAAGTTGTATCCAAAAGTTGGTTTTTGTCAAGATTACTAGGATCTCAAACAGGGGATTATAATGTATAACTCTGCCAAGATTCAAGATAGCTATTGCATGAACTAAATATGTTTTTACTCTTGTTAATTTTATTTTGTAGTTTTCTTATAAATGGTGTAAAGATTGCCTGTTAATGTTTTCCAGAGGTACTGCTTTGAGAACTCACAACCTGGGTTGATTTAAGATAATGAGTTATCACCTACAGGATAGAGAGATAGGCATTAAATCCCAGTATTCTTAATATAAGACTGTTGAAATTTATTTGCTGGATGTTTAATATTAAGTTTTAAAATTAAAGTTAAATTAAAAAGGCCAAGAAAACCAATATTTGGCTCTTACACTCTGAGTCAGTCTGAATCCATGGAACAGGGGACTTCTCTAAAGAGCTTTGCAACTCTGGGCCACATAACCTCCCAATCAGGGAGATTAATAAGACCACTGGAGAACAGAAAGCCAATCAGTGCATTTGCTGTGAAAAGGAGGATCATCAAAGAAGGGAGATATCCCTGATGCTTCCAAGGGAAGCCACATGGTCAAGCAAGGCCTGGACCCATCCTAGTGCAAATGGCACTAGCAGAACTGAGAAGCTGCTCTCAAGTTCCCCCAAGACTCCCAGGGAAACTCAGCTGACTATTAACAATAGATAGAAACAAAAGTCAGTTTGACTGCTTCATCTTAAACACCTAGCAAAGACAGTTAAATCCAAAACACAGCTATTCCTGGACATTTTAAATAATAATAATAGTTAAATGTAACTTCCAAAAATAAGTAAACTGTAGGCTACTAAAGAGATTCTTAGGCAGAAATGCCTGATAACTATCAAAAGAAACTGCCAGAGTAGTTTTTAGTTTAAGTCCTACAGCTATTTCTAACCTACACAGGTAGGCATGGTGTTTGCTAGTATGAGTATACAGCCCTAAGTAACAAAATTAAAGGTTTCTCTATTAGACACAGAGGTCATACTAGTGAAAGAATTTTGCAAGATCAGATGACATTAAATTATTAAAATGTATCTTAAGGGGAAGGACATCTGTAACCCTAAAAGTTCAATGTTATGTTTACCGTCCTGATAACTGGAGATGTTAAAGCCTCGTAAGGGAACTTCTGTACACTGACATGTTCCAGCTGCTGCAACACATATTCAGTACTCATGGTTTTTGTTTCTCTCATAGAAGCACCCATCCCCAGATGACAACCTGTTTTTACCCAACCAGACTTCAAATAGAACTGACTTCTAAAAGGGAACTCATGTCCCCCATGTTGCCATCCCCCACATCGTCCATTGTCCCCCATGTCATCGAGCCCGTCATGTTCGACACCCCTTTTCAGCTCTGAAGGAGCCAGAACAAGCCATCGCCCCTTCTCCTTACAGCAATAAAGTTTCTAAAATTAGGGGGGAAAAAGCCAGAAATGGATAGGCAGTGTAGATGGGTAAATCAAGTCAGGTTGGATCTAGGAGGCCAATTTTGAATGAGTCTGGGAAGTTGAAGACTGTCCCCTGAGGATTACTGTTTACCAAGATGTAGAGACAGCCCAAACAGGCCCCCAACTGAGGAAACCATGATTGGTTCCCAAGTTTCCAGACAAAGGGGGGAATGAAAAACCAGCCTCTTCCTCAGAGCAAAGCCTGTCAAAAGAAGGGACATCATCTTTGTCCTTGGAAAAACCCACAGAGCACTTCTAGGCACATTCCCACCCTGCTAAGTTGTTTATCTACAAATAACAGGAGAGATCTGCTGCACCAGGTGTCCCTGACTTAGGCTAGGTGGGGATCCATAGCAGCCCCCTAGCAGCCACCAATCAGCATGAGACAGGGAAATACCTGGGATGCCAGATGACCCTCCCAGTTGTTTATGGTGGTCGATAAAATGTTGGGAAACCATGTAGTTCAGCACGTACACCCCTCTTGGCTTAAACCAATCAGTTCAAATGAATATCCCTTTTGTACTGACCAATCACCCCTACCCAACTTGTTCCCACCAGTGAATGTGCTAATCATGTTTTAGAGTTGTTATTTGATTTTCCCGCGGTGTGTGATGATTTCCTATGACGTATGTGAAGTCTCTGCCCTCTCCAAAGAATGTATAAAACTGCTGCAAACCCTGGGCTCGGGGCCTCTCACTGTCACCAGTTGCTGTGTGTGTACGCAGAGGACCGAGCTAGCTTGCAATAAACACCTCTTTGCTGCTTACATCAATCTTGGGTCTCTGGTGGTCTTTGGGGATCCAGAATTCGAGCATAACAAGTTATCTTTCTGTTGATATATATATTTTCTCTCAGATTTTGGACTCTGTGTTGTGCTTTCTTGCACCTTGTAGTCTCCAAGCATTTGGCCCTATGGGAAAACTGGGTTAACACAGCTTTGTTACTTGTGGTGAGCCGTTCCTATAGACCGTGGCCGCCATTAGAAGATGGTGCCGGCTTCCACTGTGGCCTGTGATAAACAACTCCTTTTATGGAGAATTGGCACGCAATCCCTTACCACCCTATGAGAAAGATCCACGTGGCAGCTTGGGATTGGTATGCGGGAGGCTTTATTAGGCTGTGCTTGGGCGCTCGGCGGGGGTCGCTAGAAGATGATACTTGAATCAAGGCCTGAATAAACTGCTGAAAGAAGAATCCTGTGTCGTGTTTCCCTTGCCGGCGAGGGGTCGCGACAGTTACTAAAGGATTCCCTTAATGTAAAACAAGAATAAACAATAGTCTCTCAACTCAAAGAAATTCCTGGGATGTTTTCTCTAGGCTCCCTCTTTAAAACAAAGTTGAAATAATATTTTTCTACAAAAACATCCTGTATAAGTGGGGTAAACTAGACATTGAGAATGTTAGAATGAATTTCATACACTCTGTCCTGGGAATTTCTCAGATCTGACACATGCTGCTGAGAAAGCATTTGATATCTAGGAGTCTGTGTTTTCTCATCTATACAATTGGATGTTTTTAGGGCACTCAGTTGGATAATGCTTTCATGGGGGCTATTAATGTAAGTAGGTGCTATGCTTCCACACCTGACAAAACACCTTGAAGTTACTGTGTAGATAATGCTTAACCATTATCTGACATCAATTTTCTTTCAGAAGCTTATAACCTTTGTTATGCTCAAATTCAGGACCCCCAAAAGACCACCAGAGACCCAAGGTCGATGTAAGCAGCAAAGAGGTGTTTATTGCGAGCTAGCTTGGTCCTCCGCGCATGCACACACAGCTACTGGTGACGCTGAGAGGCCTGGAGCCCAGGGTTTGCAGCAGTTTTATACATTCTTTGGAGAGGGCAGAGACTTCACATATGTCATAGGAAATCATCACACACCGCGGGAAAATCAAATAACAACTCTAAAACATGATTGACACTCTTCTCCCCAAAATGGGTCACATGTCCCCAATACAATAAGCCCCAGGAAATTTCCTATTCACACTCCTTTCTCACCCTAATTGATAAGTGGAACTCAATAAAAGGAACCCCAGTATTTGCCTTCTTTTCCCACCCTAAATGAAGCCTATAGAATCCAGAGCCTGGTTTCAGCCCACTGCCATTTTCTTCCTCAAAAATGAGCTTCAGGAGGGTAACACCAATTGACTCCACTGCTAAATAAAGAAAAACTTAGGGACCTGAGGCTTGTTTTCCACCTCTTCTCACCTTCATCATGTGTTCATTATTTGTCCTGAAAATCTGAAGTAGGATTCCCTGGATACTTAAATGGGAGCTCCAAGATGATTTAAAAGACATAAGAGAATCTATTTGTGTTCTGCTGTGTAATTCATAGGACTAATTTTATATACACTTTGAATAATTGTGAATTTCCAATTTGAGAAGCATAAAAAATGTTGCAAGAGTCTTTCATGGAAAATACATCTAAAGTGTTTTTCATATATACATATATCACAAATTCCGCTTCTTTGACACTTGCAAGAGTCTTCTGATTTTGTGGAGGTGTTTATGCTTTGAAATCAGACACAGCCCATCCTGAGTCCCAGCCAACCTTCTCATTAATTGTGGGAATTTGTCCACAGCAGGAAACAAATATTACAGCCTGGCCACTCTATCTAAACTCAAATTTCCAAATAAGTGTAAGTTTTATGTATTCAAACAATAGGTCAACACTGGGAAAGATTGCAGGCTATGCATCCCTCTAGAACCTCATCTTTCTTTATTTACTCTCTGATATCTGTAATGGGAAAAAAAATCTGTGACTACTTTAAATTAGGAAAAAATGACCTATTTTTTGGACACTTCCTGGTTGGAGCTTTCTGCTCACCCTCAGACATTTCTTTTTCTACTTTTTGGGCCTGAGGAGAAATAAAGAGAGAGACCAGGCCTTTTAAGTCCCTGACATCAGGTATCCATAGATTTCAAATCTGAAATGTGGATAACTGAGAACTTAGATATGATGGAGAGAGTCAAACATGAAGGCTTAGTATTTTATTAGTCCCATAAAGGTAATATTCTGGATATTCTGGGTTATGTTGTTAATATCAATTTCAACTGTTTCTTTTAATGTTATTATTATTATTATTAATGTGAATACTAGGCAAATTTAATTTACCATGTGTTTTATGTGTTGTTTTTGCTGGGCATTTTTGCTTTAGGGGGTTACTTTCTAGTTCAATCTATCACATAAAAAGAAAAGAGATCAGAAAAAGTTAAATAAAATTTTATAGTAGTTGTCATTATATTATTTTCATTCCTGAATAATATATAGGCATATATAATACATCAACTGAAATGATCTATAAGTTTAAATGCAAATGTTCTTCTAGTTGGGCTAGATTTCACTTCTGGAAGAAAATCTTGCCTTAAAATAGTGGCAGCCGGAGGCTCTGGGGTGCAACTTAAAAAATAAAAATAAAAAATAAAGCTGCAACCTGTCATTCTAGCCTTGTTAATGCCTGGATTTGATAATATTCCCTGTCACTTAAAGAGAAGGCTCACTGATCTGAGATTAAAGGGGCATGGTCTTAAGCCCTGTCCAATCAGGACACTTAGTGAGAACTGTCCAATCATCTGTGCAGCCAGGGAGGAGCTGTTGGGCTTCCTCAATCACTCTTTTTCTCCTGACTCCACCATTTCTTCAGTTCGACTCTGGACTTCGCTCTTGAGCTTGGAGTCCCAGGTTGCTCTGCTGTGTAGTTGCTGAAGCTCCCTAGGGAGCTGACCCAGCTTCTGAGCATCAGAAAATGGTAAGCAGTGGCCTGGAGAGGGAGGCTGTGGGAGGGAGACTGTTGGACCATGAGACTGGCTATGGCGGGAAAGGGAACTAGCAGATTGGGACTCTGGGTAGTCTCTGGAGTCTGCTGGGCTAAGCTCTCCACTGGGGCAGGATGCCCTCAGTCCTACTGGCCATTCAGGCTGGGAGTATGTCGTTATCCTCAAAGGACATCTTCAGCACCTGACTGAAAAACTATGTGGCAAGTGTGTGCCTGCAGCCAGGTTGCTTCCAAGACGTTGCTGACTGGCTGGTGGGACAGTTCTCATAATCAAATCTTCAAAGGCCATTTTCTTGCAGAAGAGGAGCTGTGGCCTAAGGAGAGCTCACTTTTTCCTTAATAAGCTAATTTAATTTTTTTCTATCTTTTATCTTTATTTCCCTTTTTGTTTATTTATTTGATTATTTTATTGCTGTTGTTAATGATAGTTAAACTGAGAGATACTTTATTACTGAGCTACTACCCTGGTACTTTTATTTTTATATTGAGACAGGGTCTATCAAAGTGGCTGAGATTGGCCTTGTTATGTTTTGATTTATCTAGACTTTTCTTGTCAGGTAAGTATACCATTTTCACATATATGGAATTATAATTGGATTTTGTTTATATTGTGATTTCTTGATATTATTGTAATATTATAATTTCAAACTATACATAAATTTCAGGTCATGATAAGTTCTTCTTCTGCTCTTATAATTGCAAAATTTTATGGCTAAAGTTATATATAGCTTTGTAGATGAATTTTTGAACTCCATGCTTTGGTTTCTTATTTTATTTAGAGTAAAGAATGTTGATTTTTTAAATTATTGCATTATTGTTATACTTAATATTCAATATGTTGTTATACTTAATATTTATTTTTACATAAACATATAAGCATGGAATATAACTTGCTCCCTTTCTGTAACAAGTATTTCCCCCTTTTTTTTTCCTTCTACCTTCTCTTCCATATATATATATATATATATATATATATATATATATATATATATATATTTATTTATTTATTTATTTTTATTTTTTTTAAAGAGAGAGAGAGAGAGAGAGAGAGAGAGAGAGAGAGAGAGAATTTTTAATATTTATTTTTTAGTTTTCGGTGGAAACAACATCTTTTTTTGTATGTGGTGCTGATGATCGAACCCGGGCCGCAAGCATGCCAGGCAAGCGCGCTACCACTTGAGCCACATCCCCAGCCATATATATATCTTTTTAAAGTTACTTCTTTATAGAATACACATAAAGGTAGACTGCACTGTGATATATTTATATATGTACATAGCAATTTTGATGGGATATATTGTAGGTTAATTTGGGGAAAATTGTGACCTTTGTAATGATGAGGGAAGTGTAATTGTGTCTTGTATGTGCTTTTTATGATTTTTATTTTTGCATAAGATCTATATATTTTTTTCTAAACATATATACATGTAAAATAACACATGCATATGGCATCTATATAAAAGTTATACATAGTGTTTTATATTGTGTTTTAAATTGGATATAGTATAACCAATATTGTGACTGGACTTAATGACCGTATATCCCACAGATTTTCATTTATCTCTTCTAAGATGTATATACTCTTGAACCATCTACCTGGGTTTCAAGTCTTTGGATGAGTACTGTGTCTTCTTTCATGTTATCATAGTCACATGTACTGTAATTTTAGTCTGTGTGAACATGTATCTTCAATAGCAAAATAGTTTTTACAAATACATAATAACTTAAAACTCCTTTGAGTTTATCAGTATTCATTTGTTTTATATTTTTCTCACTTCTACTTAATTTTATCTATGATGGAGCTTTTTTATATTATTCTAATTAATGAAGCTATTGAATTTTTATTTTTAATGAACACTTAGATAATATATATATATATATATATATATATATATATATATATATATATATATATGCAGTTCAAGGCTCTTCTCCACATTTTTTTTTGTGGTTTCTGGCTTCAGAGATAAGAATATGGGTTCAAAAAGGCAGATAGAGGTAGATTTCAAGAAAAATAGGTTTTATTCTTAATTATTAAAACAAATATTTATTTATTCCCCTCAGTACATATTGTAGGTTTCTTGTCTGTGTTATAAGTGGAGGTTATTTCACATGGAATTTGAGGGCTTAACTTTGGAAACTACTACAGGAAAAATAAATAAGGGGCATCTATCTCTCTACCCTATGGCTTCAGGAAAATGAATATATTTCCTCATAATTATGGTAATGGAATTGTTGAATGACACATTCATTAAAATTTCTACTCTTCTTCTTTGAAGGTTTTTTCTTTGATTGAATGTTTTTGATAGTGAATATTATTCTAAGAAGTTATGATATTTCTCCAGACTGACACTCCTGTGTCAGGAGCAAACCAGCCTTTGAGGGGCTTTGAAGGTGTTTCATACAGTTTTGTCTCTGGGTAGTTCTCTTTGTGCTGCTGAATTGCCATTTAATGTCCAGAAAACCTGTGTTTTTTCATCTCTACAATGGGAATAATTTTGGAGGACACTGATGAATAATGCTCCCATGCAGGCTACTAATATCTGTATGTGCATTGGCCTACAGCTGACAAAGTACCTGGCAGATACTAATTGGTTAACCATTTTGTGCCACTTCAGTAAATTTTCTTTCAAAGGCTTTTAATGATATTTTTCACTGTAGGCATTCATGTCATCCACATTCCCAAACATAAAAGTTTGAATTTTCTTTGTATTAATTCCAGATTTCAATTCTCTTGTAGTCAAAATTAATATGTTTCTCATTGTCCTCCCTTTACACTGTGTCCCAATAAAAGAATTCTCTGTTTATTGCCTCTTTTGCCCATGTACAGCTACGTTTAGAAAATTACATAGAAACATTTATTTATTTATTTATTTTTTGTAAAGGAGATTTGAAGGTACTTCTGGCTGAAATCTCTTCTTATTAGAAACTGAACCAGAACTTTGCTGGGTTGTGGAAAATCTCTTCTTATTAGAAACTGAACCAGAACTTTGCTGGGTTGTGGATTGGTGGTTGCTTTATATCCAATCAGGTATATTAAATTAATATATATATATATATATATCACAGAGAGAGAGAAAGAGTGAGAGAGAGAAAAAGAGACATAGGTGAAGGCAAGTCTCTTTGATGCATTTTTAAACTATATATTTATTTGTTTATTGTATTTATTTATTTGTTTATTCTAATTTGTTATACATGACAGCATAATGTATTTTGATTCTTAGTGTACAAGTTGAGCACAATTTTTCATTTCTATCATTTTACACAATGTAGAGTCACACCATTCATGTCTTTATACATGTACTTAGGGTAATGATGGCCATCTCATACCACCATCTTTCCTATCCCATGCCACTTCCTTTCTCCTCTCTCTTCTTTGCCCTATCCAAAGTTCATTCATTACTCTCATGCTGCTTCTTGTAACACTCATTATATAGATCAACATCCATTTGGCAGAGAAAACATTTGACCTTTCATTATTTGGAATTGGTTACTTCACTTATCATGATATTCTCAAACTCCATCCATTCATCTGCAAATGCCATGATTATATTCATTTTAATTCTAAGTATATTCCAATGTGTGTACATATACCACTGTTTCTTTATCCATTCATTTATTGAAGGACATCTAAATTGGTTCTAAAGTTTGTGAATTGTGTTGCTATAAACACTGATATAGATGTGTCACTGTAGTATGCTGTTTTTAAGTCCATTGGGTATGAACCAAGATGTGGGATAGTGAAAAACGAGCCTCTACCTCAGAGCAAAGCCTGTCCAAGGAAGGGACATGGCCTTTGTCCTTGGAAAAACCCACAGAGCACTTCTAGGCACATTCCCACCCTGCTAAGTTGTTTATCTACAAATAACAGGAGAGATCTGCTGCACCAGGTGTCCCTGACTTAGGCTAGGTGGGGATCCATAGCAGCCCCCTAGCAGCCACCAATCAGCATGAGACAGGGAAATACCTGGGATGCCAGATAACCCTCCCAGTAGTTTATGGTGGTTGATAACAAGTTGGGAAACCATGTAGTTCAGCACATACACCCCTCTTGGCTTAAACCAATCAGTTCAAATGAATATCGCGTTTGTACTGACCAATAACCACTACCCAACTTGTTCCCACCAGTGAATGTGCTAATCATGTTTTAGAGTTGTTATTTGATTTTCCTGCAGTGTGTGATGATTTGCTAAAAGAGGCTATGATGTATGTGAAGTCCCTGCCCTCTCCAAAGAATGTATAAAAATGCTGCAAACCCTTGGTTCTGGGCCTCTCAGCATCACCAGTTGCTGTGTGTGTGTGCGGGAGGACCGAGCTAGCTTGCAATAAACACCTCTTTGCTGCTTACATTGATCTTGGGTCTCTGGTGGTCTTTGGGGGTCCCGAATTCAAGCATAACAATAGCTGAGTCAAATAAATGGCGGTTTTATTCTAAGTTTTTAAGAAAATTTTCTTCCTGCTTTCTAGATGGGTGGCACCAATTTGCAGTCTTACCAGCAATGTAAGGGTATAATGGATAATTTGGGTTTTTTCTTCCACATCCTCACCAACCACTATTGTTGCTTATATTCCTTATAACTGCTACTCTGACTAGAGTGAGATAACATCTTACAAGCAGTTTTGATTTGCATTTCTCTAATTGCTAGGAAGGTTGATATATATATATATATATATATATATATATATATATATATCAACCTTCCTAGCAATTAGAGAAATATATTTGTTGAATGATTGCATATCTTCTTCTGAGAATTGTTCAGTTACTTAAGTCCATTTATTGATTGGGTTATTTGCTTTTTTGGTGTTAAATAGTTTGTGTTCTTTATATATCCTAAAGGTTAGTACTCTAGCTGATGTGTGTGTGTGTGTGTGTGTGTGTGTGTGTGTGTGGTAAAAATTTGCTCCCATTCTGTAGGTTCTTTCTTCATAATTGAGGTGATTGATGAATCATTGATTTATCATCAATGATTGTTTTATTTGCTGCAAAGAAGCTTTACAGTTTGAATCCTTCCCATTATTGATTCTTAATTTTATTTCTTGCACTTTCAGAGTCCTCTTAAGGAAATTGGGGCCTAATCTCACATGATAAAGATTAAGACCTACTTTTTCTTCTGCTAGGTTCAGAGTCTCTGGTTAAATTCCTAGGTTCTTGATTCACTTTGAGTTGAGTTTCTTGCATGGTGGGAGATTGGAGCTTAATTTCATTTCACTGCATATGGATTTCCAGTTTTCTCAGCTCCATTTGTGGAAGAGGCTGTCTTTTCTCCAATAAGTGTTTTTGACTGCCTGCATTTCTTCAGGTGATAAATACAACTCCTTACCAATATTTCTTCTCTGGTCTGAAAAAGAGAAGAAATCATCCTGAGTGAGAGAAGAAATCTTTAACCAGAAAGTTTCCAGAGGTTAAATTTCTCCTACCAAATGTTGGCCATTGTCCATTCCATATTCCATTCCAGTTACTAGACAGTAAGCCAAAACCAAAACAAAACAAAACAAAAAACCAGGAGATTATATATATATATATATATATATATATATATATATATATATATATATATATATATTAATAAGTGTTACTAACCAAGTTCTAAAATAATAAGAAAAGTCATATGAGTCATATTGTGTAGTAGAGGTATTTGGGCTTCCAAATTAGACTTGTTGTTTTGTTGTTGTTATTATTATTATTATTATTATTATTATTATTATTATTATTATTATTTTGATGCTGGGATTGATCCAAGGAACATTTAACCACAGAACCTTATATGCAGCACTTTTTATTAATAACAGAGTCTTGCTAAGTTGTTGAAGCTGGTGTTGAATTTGTAATTCTCTTACCTCACCTTCCCAAGCTTCTGGGATTGCAGCTGTGTGTCATCATACCTAGAAACACAATATATCTTTATTCCAATTCCACTTGCTTATAAGGGGCCTTGCTTTTTCTTGCTATTTGCTATTTTAATAACAAACATAAATAGCATAAATTATTTGAACTCAAATTTATTAGTCAATGTTTCCTTTAAGTGGTTTACCTTGTTGCATTTAAAAAGTTTGTCTGATACAACTGGTATTGGAATCACTAGACAGCTTGCTACATATTTAGAAAACCCAGCTCCATCCCAGAACTAATGAATAAGATTCAACTTGAGAATTCTCTTTCTTAATTACCATAATTTTCTCATCTGAGAGATATGTACCATTTAGCTCATGCAATAAAAAGTTACAGAATGTATATTTTTGTGGTGATGCCTGAGTTTTATATTTTATTTCATAAAAGCGGAGTATATATACCCTTTTGTCACTTATTAGTCAAAGGTAGATAATGATATCACTGTGTTTAAATGTATCTTAATAAATAATTAAATTGATCACCTACATGAGAGTCTTTGTACAAACTCTCATTTTAAATAAAGTTAAATTACAAACTCTGCAAATGATCATGTGGTCAATGTGCTATTTATTTACCTATTATTTCAGGAGCTGTTGACATTCAGGGATGTGGCCATTAATTTCACTGAAGAGGAGTTGGAATGCCTTCAACCAGCTCAGAGAAACTTATACAGAGATGTGATGTTAGAGAACTACAAAAACTTGGCTTTCCTAGGTAAGCATAATGTTCCTTCAGAATTCTTCATTCATTATTATTATTTAATTTTCTTTTCATGCAGAATATCTTTTGGGAACTTTTTTGTAGGAATGAGTTTCAGATTTGTGATTTCAAGAAAAAGGGCATTTGTTTTTTTGCACAGATAAAATGTGAATTACATTATTTTAGTCTTTAATCTCTTCTTTTCTTGGTATGTTTATATCCTTCACTTTGGATAAGTAGTACTTAAGAGTAATTCAGTGATGTAAAATATTGTTGTCTCTACATGGCATGGGATAAAACTGAGAGTCCCAAAGGTCAAAGAGGAAGACAAACTTAAAATTTTTGATGGAGAAGTTATCTAGCCAAAAAGATTTTTCAGAAGCTTAGGTTTGTTTTTCTTGTTTGCTATTATCGAACATAATTTTCCCTAATTTTGTCATGCTTTTAAATTAAAGTCCTCTGTTTTTCTATAATGATATCTAATTCATTTGAATTAACCACCAAAACTCACCTTTGCTTGTAAGGGTCAGCATGTTTTAACAGATCTTCCATTATTTTGGGGTCTCTAGGAAATCTGTGCACATTTTGGGGAACTCTAGATCAACCATTGTAAAAAAAAAACTTATAAATGAGTTTCTCTAATGTTACTTTATTTATTCATTAAAATTCCCTTATCAGAGCTCTTTATAAATACTTGGAATAGATTTTCTGTAAATGAGAGTCAGAATTCACAATGAATGCTCTTTTCGGGGCTATAGTTAGAGTTGCAAATTATAGTTATATGAAAGGTTTTGTAAAATAATATATTTTTGGTTATATAAAAAAATGTTGGTTAAGTTTTCCTCCTTTTTTCCCTTTCATTTTATCATGTAGGTTTCATGTTGTAGAGTAGGTTTCCTCATATCGATTAATAGTGTTTTATTTTTGTCCATATTTTATATTAGGTGGTAATTTCCATTACTTCCCTAATTAGGAGAATGTAAGTTGCAATAAAGAGGTGCATGATACTTGTTTCTATTGCCAGTAAAATAATATGTACTTTAATTTGCTTGTATAATATTACACCTTTTTAAATGACTTTTATATTTTATCTGGATTGCCTTTTTTATCCTGCCCACGTACATAGTAATGCATATTTTCTATATGTTAATGTAATAGGGATAAAATTCAGGTGTGCTCTAAAAAATGAGCTACATCCCCAGCTTCTATATATTTATATTTGTAGAATGGTTCTTACTGAGTTATTATAATGGCCTTGAAATTACAATATTTCTGCCTCAGAATTTCTAGTAACTTCATAACATGCATGTCCTTAATCTATATATTTATAAGTTCATTCTTATTTATAAGAAAAAGACCACAGCATTTTAATGATAGCTTTAAAATATTTTGCAATTCTTTTTATCTTTTCTGTGTTGTTTGAAATTTTGATTGTGATCAAAACCACAAAACAAAACTTGCTCTCTCAAACAATCGTGTATACTGTTCAGGAAACTTAATCCAAATTGTTATGTAACATATCTGTAGATAGTTTATGTCTCAAAAATTAATAAAACAATTCCCATGTTTAAAAAAAGGCTCATTTCTTTCTTCTCCCATCACTAATGCCAATATAATTTCTATTAAGAAAGCTTTTTTTTGGTTTGTTTTCTTGCTTGTTGGGTTTGTTTTTGTTTTATTTTATTCAGGTATCTAATATAAGTAGAATTCTGCCATACATTTTTTATATTAAAAATTTCTTCATTCACTCACTTAAAGGGAAAATTTTTTCCCATTGTAGGTCTGTTGAATAATAATGTAACAAACATTGTTGTGCAAATGTCTTAATTTGCTGAATATGTGATGGTTAATTACACTCATAATTTACTATGTCTATTTTTCTAACTTTATGTCAGTAATGCCCAATTGAATGTTGTTGCTTTCAATGTTTTCAAGTCATAAAAGAACATTCTCTCAAGTTTGTTTGTAATTTGAAAATTTTGAGGTATTCATAAAATTTTGTGTTGCTCTAAAATTTCTACAATAGGTTATTCTGTTTCTGAAAAAAAATAGCATTGGTAGTTTGATAGATAATTACATTGAGACTCCAAATAACACTGAAATGTACAAAGGTCTTTAATTTGGTTTCTCTTTTTTAAATATATATATTTTTAGTTGTAGTTGACACAATACCTTTCTTTTATTTATATGTGTTGCTGAGGATCGAACCCAGGGCCATGCACATGCCAGGTGAGCAACAACCCCAGCCCTAATTTTATCTTTCAATTCTGGAACAAGACCATGTTCAAGAGTGTTCAATCTATTGCCAAATATGTGTGAAATTTTGAACATCTTTTCCACTTTTGATTTCTAAATTTATTCTATGATGTTTACAAAATAATGTTAATATTTTCATACCTATTAACCTTTGTTTTATTTATTACCAGTTGTTTAATCCAGTTTAATATTCCATTCCTTTTGAGAACATTTAATATATAAGTCAAATTAGTTTAAAATAATTTTCAAAGACTTCTGATGTGTTATTTCCATTTTGTTTGACTTTTCCTTTACAGTAAGTGGGGATTGGTGCCCCTAGTATTAAAGTGTTGCTTTTTATTTCTGTATTTAAATCTCTCATTCTTATATTTTTATATCTGGGAAGTTTGATATGAATTATATCTATTTTATTGTACTATTCTAGGGAAAGTTCTTTTTTTATCTTTATATAATATTCTACTTTGCCTCTTTTCCAAGTTTTTATTTTTAAAAAATATTTTATCTCATGAATCTTGTTTTAAACTGTTTCATATCATAATTTGGCCACTCCAGCTTTCTTTTGGACACATTTTTTCTATACTTTTTCTTTCATTCTACTTGTTCTCTTAGAGTCTCCTATAGATTACATAAAGTTGTATTTTTTTAGATTTAGTATTTGTTTTTGTAATTTTTTTAATTTGTTCTTTTTAGATATACATGACAGTAGAATTTTCTTTATCATATTATACATACATGGTGTATAACTTCCCATTCTTGTGGTTATACACAATATGAAGTTACACTGGTTGTGTATTTTTATATCAACATAGGAAAGTTATGTCTTATTCAATCTATTGTCTGTTTTTAGTTTCATCCTCACTCTTCACTTTGTCTCTTCTGGTGAACTTCTCTTCTTATCTCCCCTACATTATTGTTTGTTAGCATCAGAATATCAGAAAGACCATTTAGCCTTATTTAAATGATATTTTTATTTGAAATATTTATTTATTTATTTAGTTGTAGTTGGACACAATACCTTTACTTTATTTATTTATTTTTATGTGGCACTTAGGATCGAACACAGAGCCTCACATATGCTAGGTGAGCATTTCACTGCTGAGCCAAAGCTCCAGCCTCTTAAGTGATATTTGAATTCCTCTACATTTAGTGTTCACCAGTAAATTCTATTTATTTATTTATTTTTTAATGTGGTGCTGTGGATCAAACCCAGGGCCTCACACATGCTAGGCAAGTACACTACTACTGAGCTACAACCTCAGACCAAGTAAATTCTAATCATCTACACAAATAGACCTTTCAATTAAGGACTCAATTTGACCACTAAGTACATGGCAGTGTTAAAGAAACTGCATATGTGTAATAAAAATTCTTTGAGTATGTCTTCAAAATCTGAGTTTTTTGGCTCTTCACCAATCCAGTGGGGTGCAATGCTCAAATTTTCAGAAGACAATTTTTCCTAGGAATTTCAACATAAAACAGAAAAAATTTCTTTACAAATTCATACACTGGCAACCACTTAAGCATCTAGAAACACTAGATGTGTATTAGGACTCTTTTGATTTTTTTATATACTATGCACACAACAAAGTAAAACAAAACCCAAAGACATAGGAACAATGCTTACTCTTGCCTCTTTGTAGGCACACTGGCAGGGTGCTCCAGAGAACCAGCACACAATATGCATTACCCAAAAAAGAATTTTGCTATTAGCCCACCCAAAAATATTTCATAAGAATTTTATAAATATAAATTTAGAAAATATGTTATATTTTACCACTTCTTCTTTTGATATGCATCAAGCACTTTAGAATATCTAGAAAGTCTAGATATTTTCAAATAAGTACTTAGCATTGTCAAATATATATACAGTTATGAAAAGTAAAATACACACAGTAAACAATGGTTATAATGTGAAAAAATTTCTTTTACATAAAACCAGTCTGGCAAAAGGTACATTCTTCTCGTGATCAACATATTCTCCATGTCCTCTCGAGCCAACTGAACAGATGTGGTCTCCTGGAGCCATTAAGGAGAAGTCAAAGTGTGCACTAGTATGCACTTATTGACCAAGCTTTTTGATGTCCAGTAACCTTCTTGAACCATCAAATTCCCTGTTGGCCTCCACATGTTTTGTTGGCTGCCATGTTTTCTTTTTGCTATGCTACAAACCCACCACCCAAGGTGCCATTTTTTTTTTTTTTTTTTTGAGAGAGAGAGAGAGAGAGAGAGAATATTTTTAATATTTATTTTTTAGTTTTTTGGGGACACATGTGGTGTATGTGGTGTTGAGGATTGAACCCGGGCCACACGCATGCCAGTTGAGTGAGCTACCGCTTGAGCCACATCCCCAGCCACAAGGTGCCATTTTCTTAATGCTGGCTTCAGCTAGGATGGACAGAATTGGGCCAAGAGACTTGGCAGCCCAGGGGTCCTGGGTCCAAGGCAAGACAGGTCAAAGCCACCATCAGGTCATCTAGGTGGGAGAAGAGGCTTCCAGGTTCTTTACGGCCTGGGCCAACCAGTAGGCATTTTCAGGAGAACCTCTGGGTGTCTTCAGGGCAGAGACTACAACTTTTCCCTTTTATCCCCACCATTCCCACCAGCCTAGGGCTGGAGAGCCCAGTGTTTCTCTGGGAGTAGGTCATACTCTGTTTCTTGCCACACTTTCTGATGGAACTACCTTGGCTGTTCCTTGTTTTAGATTTAATTCTGTTAGTGCTTTTGGTTTGATATGTGTTTTGGAATAATACATTAACAATCAAATTTTTCAAAGTGATGATCTTATTACTCCTACTCTATAAGTTGTTTTTTAATATTTTTATAATTGTTTTTTCTACTTTGCTTAATGGTTTAACTTGCAATTCATTGCTTTTCATAGTGGCATGCTTGGATTCCTCTCATACTTACTATTATATATCTTTTAAGTTTTTAATTTTTCACATGATCTCACCAAGTTTCTAAGACTGACTTTGAACTTAAGGTCCTCCTTGCTCATTCTCTTCCATGTTGTTGGGACTATAGCTTTGCACACTGAGCATGCCTCCTTCAGTCAATTTTTCTTAAGGACTTCTTCACATACACAATTTCTGCCTATTTATGTTAACAATTTTTGTCTGAATTTAGCTCACTAAACTTTTTTCAAATACTTACTTAGTGGTTTTTGTGTATTTCATAATTCTTAGTGTCTTAATGTCAAATCTCTAATGCTCTTTTATCACTTGCACTTTATTTGCTTTACTATTTTAATTATTATTTTATTTTTTTACTAAAAACAGCCAACTATAGATAATATAGTCATTTTTGAAAAAAGTATGGAAGTTTTTATTAAAAAAAAAATACAGGGAATTACAGAGCTAACATTTTGAATCCTAGCTAACTGGGAGGATATGCAAAAAGATTTCAAGTTCAAGGCAAGTTACAGAGAATTGGATACACCATCTTTCAAAAATTTTAAGAATGTGTTTTGTTGTAGTTCACTGGTATTGCACCCTTAAACTTAATTCCAAGCATGACACATAAAAAATTAAAAGTTGAATGACTGCATGATTCAGAAATGCCAGTACTAAATATGTATGCGTAAGTGATTAAATCAGCATGTTTTGGAGATGTCTCCACTATTGGGGAAGTGATTAAATATGTATGTGTAAGTGATTGAATCAGCATGTTTTGAAGATGTCTCCACTATTGGGTCTATTGCAAACATTGTTCTAAATACTCACGATATGGGTTCAACCTGTGTTCCCATCATTGATTAAATAAGTAAAAATATTGTATTTATATGTTATTATTATTTAGCTATAAAAATAAATATATTGTCATTTAAAATATTATAAGATGAATATGCAAGACTTTGCATTAATTGAAATACAGCAGAGAGTCAGTTTCAGGAGCATCTGACTTATGTTTGGAAGTCAGAAATTTAGAGAGTATAATTGTCCTTACCATGTACTGTGTTTTGTGCATTGTTGATATATTGTTAGTCAAAGTCTGCAAATTTTTATTTTAATGGGCATTAGAAGGTCAAAGTTTTATTTTACCACATAGTGAATGTGGTGTATTATATTATTGATTAAATAGTAATAGAGTGAATGCAATAATTTGCAAGCACAAAACATAATTATATGGAATAATGCATATGCTAATTAACTTCATTTAGTCATTTCACCTTGTATATATATATTTTCAAATACCATGATGTTAGTAAATACAAAGTTGAATTTTTCAGTGAAATATATAAGCAAATAATAATTTTTTTTAAAAAAAGTCATTTATTATTTTGATTGCTTTGTGTTGGCTGCATCCACAGGATAGTGGACATAGGCTGTGGAAGGTTTTTATAGCCTTTCAATCTTGTTTTCATTGAAAATCTTCTAGACATATATTTGTATATTTGTCATTAAAATTTTTGTCCATATTTCTCCTTAAATTTCCATACCCTCTTTACACTTACTGAATATCTGTGGTATTATCATCCAAAATCTACCTGTTATTTCCAGGTTTGTGTTTATGGTGGATAGAAACCTACATTCAGACACTCTTCAAAAAATACCAAACTTTTGTATGTATTTTGTATTTCCCTCATTCTACCATGAGTAAAGACAGCTGGTAGATATTTCCTAAATGCACAATGCTATATGATATGGAAAGAAAGGCTGTGGTTGATAAAAGTAACATACTTTTCTTTCCTCTACTGTATTATTCTACTTTGTAATGTACTCAGCTTGGATACTGTGGTTTCTACTATAGTTTGAATAACTTTTACTGGTAAATTAATCTTTACATTTTTATTTAACTTATATACTTATGGAGTAATGATGACTTTGGGTTTCCTAATCTGCACCAGTGCCAATGTTTTTACATTGTTATAATTGTATAGGTTATTATGCAAAATATATTCATCCCAGTTTAGTTAGTAAACTCATATTTATTTGGACTTCATTTCAGCCACAAATTCACATCATACACAACAATTTTCACTAGCACAGGGCAAAAAGTATATATTTCAAAAAGTGATAAGTAGAAAATATGGACATTTACAACAAAGAAAAATATGGAAAACTCTAAGTGAGTGTGAACATCAGAAATTATGCTATCAAAAATCCAGCCTTGTTCACCATCAGAGAATTTCTATTGGAGAGAAATGCTACAAATGTGAAGAATGTGGCAAAACTTTTAGTCAAAAAACAGGCCTTATTTACCACAGAAGAACTCACACTGGAGAGAAGCCCTACAAATGTGAAGAATGTGGCAAAGCTTTTCATCAACAATCACACCTAATATGCCACAGCAGAACCCACACTAGAGAAATGTGAGGAATGTGGCAAAGGTTTTCGTCAAAAACAGCCCTTATTTACCACAGCAGAAGTCACACTGGAGAGAAGCCCTATAAATGTGAAGAATGTGATAAGAATTTTAAAATGAAATCCATCCTTATTATCCACAGCAGAACTCACACTAGAGAGACGCCCTACAAATGGGAGGAATGTGGCAAAGCTTTTCATCAAAAAACAGGCCTTATTCACCACAGGAGAACTCACACTGGAGAGAAGCCCTACAAATGTAAAGAATGTGGCAAAGCTTTTAGTCATAAAACAGGCCTTCTTAACCACAGCAGAGCTCACACTGGAGCAAAGCACAACAAATGTGAAGAATGTGACAAAGCTTCTAGTCAAATCAAGCTTCATTTACCACAGTAGAACTCACTGGAGAGAAGCCCTACAAATGTGAAGAATGGAATACAGCATTTAAAAGCAAATCAGTCTTTATTATCCACAGCAGAATTCATACTGGATGGATACCTTACAGATGTGCAGAATGTGGCACAGCTTTTAGTCAACAATCACACCTAATATGCCACAGCAGAACTCACTGGAGAGAAGCCCTCCAAATGTAAAGAATGTGGCAAAGCTTTCAGTCAAAAAATAGGCTTATTTACCACAGCAGAACTCACACTGGAGGGTAGCCCCACAAAGGTAAAAAAAGTGATAAACCTTTTAAAGAAAAAAATCAATCCTTATTAACCATAGCAGAATTCATACTGGAGAAAGGTCCTACAAATGTCAAGATATGAAAAAGCTTATAGTAAAAGCATATTCCACAGCATAACTCACACTGAAGAAAAGCCCTCTGAATGTGAAGAATGTGGCAAAACTTTTAGTCAAAAAATGTACCTGATTAACCACAGCAGAACTCACACTGAGAGAAGCCCTACAAATGTGAAGAATGTGATAAAGCTTTTAATGAAGAATTGATTCTTATTAACCACAGCAGAACTAACAGTGAAGAGAAGCTCTACAAATGTAAACAATGTGGCAAAGCTTTTTAGTCCAAAAATAGACCTTATTTCCCACAGCAGAATTCATTGTAGGGAGAAGCCCTACCAATGTGAAAAATATTACAAAGATTTTAATCATATATCATATATTACTAGATATCAGAAAAACCATACTGGAGACAAGCTCTACAGATGAGAATACTGTACCATTTCTTTAAGAATGGGCCAAAATTTAATCCATACCAAAATGATCATATCAGAGAGAAATTATCCAAATATAAAAACTGACAATGTGACAAAGTCTCCACCACTTGTTCACCCATTACTCTGTACCTGGATATGTACTGGTTAGAGTGATTACTATGTACCTGAGGATATGTACTGGTTATGGTTAGAGTGAATGCAAGTGGAAAAAAATCTTTCAAAACTTTTGGCCATCTGTTGCTCAAACATTACTGATCAATGGAAAATTCATACTCCCAGAAATTCTAAGAAGTTAAATAAGGTTTTCAAACCTTATTCAAATTTTAAATTTATTTAACATCTGAAACCTCATGCCTGTTCTAAAGGTTGAACAACATTTGACCAAAATATATGCCTGATATAACAGCAAAACATTTACAATGAACACATTGACAAATATAAAAGTATAGTAAAGTCATTACCTATACTTTATACCTTGAAGTATATGAGGATCAGAAAAGAGGAAACTTATTTAAATATAGAAAATAAGTAATTGTCTTAAACTTTTTCTTAAAGTTTATTAAAAATTATTAGGTGATGTAGTTAAAAATAACAATCATCATAAATATCATACATGCATAGTGGAGTAGCTCATCTTTGACAGGTTAAGAACCTCTAATAAATCAAAGATTACTAAATATTCTCACTTTTTAATACTGGAGAAAGCAATTATAAGAATTTTTTTTTCCTCAGGTTTTACACTAAATTGTAATATCTTAAACTATATTTTTGTACTGTGAATTGAATTTAGAAATGTTTAACCACTGAGACACATTCCCAGACCTCCTTTTCTCTTTGTAAAACTTTGAAACTAGGTTTTGCTAAATTGCTTAAGACTTCACTAAGTTGCTGAGGCTGACTTTGAACTTGTGAAACTCCTCAGCTTCTCAATTTTCTTGGATTACAGGCATGAATCATTATGCCCAGTTCACAGTGTATTTTTTACCTATATTTACATTATGTGATGTTTTCATATACATAAATATTTGTTAACATGCTAATACTCATATATTGAATCATATTATTATCTCACAAATATCACAGTAACCACTTGAGTAAAGGATGTATATAACAGTAAAACATACTATTTGGTAAGTAGTACTGTAACATCTCTTAATTATTTTCCACATTTTAATCAAACTTATTTGGGAAACATAATTTGTGTAAGTCAGATGTTTATACTTTTTTATTTGTATTTATGGAGAAATTAAGACAGTTATAAGAAGGACATAGAGATATATGAAAATAAGCCACAGATTTTTATATATTGAATTACAACGTTAACATTTTACCTTATGTAATGACTTTTAAAGCCTGTGCAACTCTGGAAAGTCATAAAATCTTTAAATCATGGAGATTATGAATACCCTGAGACTAAGAACTTACAGTTGTATATTTTATTTAAAGAAGTCATTTAAGAGGGAGCTATTTTCAGTGTTTCCATGGAATTCACGTGGTGAACAGGACACTGACCTATCCTAGTTGTTGGTAAGTCTAGTAAGGAAAAAAAAAAAAGACTGAGGAACCAAACATTTCTTTTGTACTCATTCAGAGTAACCTCTGAAGAAACTTGACTGAACTCTAAAAATTTTACATAAAAACAACCTTATATAGCTTTGGACACTCCATGAGTAAATAAAACCAAAAAAATAAATTAAAATGATGTAAACATTTACACTCCCACAATTTATTTTATTATCTTTTGACATTAGAGACATATTTTTATTATATCTTATAATTTATAAGCACTGTTATACATTTCAGATTATAGGATAAATTATATATCGCATGGTCTCCTTAAACTTCTTGCAACCCAGTTTTTATATATTGAATTACATTATAAACTAAACCTGTCTCTTTTTAGGTCTAACAGGTACCATGCCATTAGGGGGAGAAAAACTATTTTTATTCAAATGAGCCACTGGACTACAAGTTGTATTCAAATACCAAAACCCCATAAATTATTCTATATTTTCTACATGTGTTAGCCCTTTGGGTGAACAAAAACCCCCAAAACTTTGATTTTAGTTAAATTATTTGAATATGTATATGTTGCAATATAATAACTTGTGGGCAAGAACTGTGGGAAGAGTAAAAATGCATGTGTAAATCATTTGAAATTCACTTTTATTCATGTGATCATCATTGCTATTCTCCTTCATTATATGTGTGTGTCTAGCTTTTATTTTTATTTTCAATCCATGTCACCTCACACAGGGAAGTTTATCTTCAATTTACATATGAAACCTTTATTTATGAGATTCACAGAGAACTTTCAATAATTGTTAAGAAAAATATGAAAGATGTTCACATTCCATTTACCTGTGTTACCTTTGTATAACCTTGATGGAATACCTAATGAATGCCCTTCTCTACTCTTTTATTTTGTGTCTGTCCACATGATTTTTCTTCTTCCCTGTGCTCCCAAAATGGTTCCACATACCATATTGTGATATACCAAGCTGAGTACATGCTTGGTTCAGTATTGAATAGGAATGCCACCAATGCTTGTGAATGAGGACACTGCGGAATTTACCTTTGCTGACTTATTTCCTGAAAATAGAAAGGAAGGTTATTTTACAGAATTAAAGGTAAATTGTTAGAAAATTTGCAGTCATTTTCAATAAGAGGTCACATGTGATAGACAAATGAAGGACTGAGGGATGCTCAGTTTGGAAGCCCACATACCAGGGCCTTCTATAATATGCTGAGTCTATGCCTGCCACAGGCTGGACATTAGATTGTTCAGGGAAAGCCAAGTGAACTGAAGGGAGTGGAAGAGTGAATTAGCAATAAACTTATGCTTTTTAGGAACTCTTTTGCAAGAATTTTGTGTTCATCAGCATGCTTTTGTGACCCAGATTTTCTGGGGTAAAGGTGTTGTGTATTTAATCTTGGTAGATGGCATCTAGTTGTATTCCAATGATGGAATACATTTCACTTTGTAGTCACAAAAATGGATACTGTATCTTCACCAATCACATAGACAAAAAATTATACTATTACTAATTTTGTCCATTTTGTTGAAAGGGAGCTACAGGATGAGAGAGAGAGAGAGAGAGACTGAATCTTATTGTCTAGTGATCAACAGCGGAGCTCCCCTCCACATCAGCTCTTTTCTATTTGTTTACAACCTGGATACTTAAATAGGACAGATTTTTTTTTCTTTATCTCTATCACTCCAATGGAGTTTTCTCATTTTGTACATGGTGGTACCTGTTGTGGATTTCCCACACCTAGTAACTACAGGGACCCTCATGAGACTGCCTCCTGACTGATTATACCCACAGTTATGTATCTCCTGGCAGGTATCCTGGTGACAAAATGTCATTTCATGATCTAGCCATAAATTTGAATATTTTTGATCCCAATAAGAAACTAAGTTCTGAATCATATTCAAACAGGGTTGATTCTTCTAAACAGTATGCTAAGCAAAAGAAGGCAGTGACCTAAGGACAAACTGTCTTTTCAAATTAAATGACATATATGGAATAGACAAATTTCTGTATAGAAAAAATTGAATCTTAGATATCTAAAACTGGGCAAAGTGAAAAATTGGAATTCAGTGTTCAGAAACTAAACCCTGTTATTATTTTAGTTTGGAATGATAAAGTTCTGCAGATGGATAATGGTAATGTGTAACAGAATGAAAGGAGACAGCAGTAAGAGAAGGAGACAGAAGCAGAGACAAATGACTCCTCGTCTAAGCTGGCATCTCTATTTATAGCATTAAGTTACATTAGGGCACTAGCACCATTAGTACATTATTATTTGTTATATCATTAAGCAAGGTACATTTGGGTATAATGTAAGATGTTCTTGCTTATGTTTAGATTGTGTTCTGACTAAGTATGTATTAGTTATCTTAATATTTCTGGGGAAAACTGCACAATATTCCAGCTGTGGAAAAAAAGATGCCTATTTTTTTCTGGGAGTTTTCTCACCAGAGAAACCTGCTGTCCTGTATATCTCCACAGTCAAACCTTTACAGCCACCACCCCCTCTTTGTTTTTTATGGTCTTTTTGATAGATAGCATTTGTTTTCTCTTTAATGATTGAGTCAAAAAAAAAAAAAAAAACCAGGGAATGCATTGACAACAACAAGCACAACATTACAATATCAGTATTAGTAAACACTCACCTATGAATAGTTGTTTTATCATAGTAAAATTAGGTAACCTCAAGGCTAGGCAATCTGATGAATCTAAATCCTTATCATCTTGTTGTAACATTTTTCACAAGTTAACTTTTTTTTTAATTTTTAAAATTTGTTTTAATTAGTTATTCATGACAGCAGGCTGTATTTATGTACTTTTATATACACAGATAGGGATTAATTTCTCATTATTCTGAGTGTACATGTGGCAGGATCATATTAGCCATGCAGTCACATATATAGATACAGTAATAATGTCTTTTTCATTCTACTATCATTCCTATCCCCACATCCCCTCTTCTTCTCTCCCAACATTTCCTTGTACCTAATCTCAGGTAATGCTATTCTTCCCTAGTGTCCCCCCACCTTATTGTGAATTAGCATTCACATATTAAAGAAAACATTTGGCTTTTGGTTTTGTGAGATTGGCTTATTTTACTTAGCATGATATTCTCCAACTCCAACCATTAACTGGCAAATGTCATAATTTTATTCTTTAAAGCTGAGTAATATTCCATTGAGAGTATATATTTAGCTTTTTTTATTCATTCATCTATTGAGTAACACCTAGTTTGGTTGCATAGTCTTGTTATTGTGAATTGAGCTGCTATAAACATTGATGTGGTTGTGTCACAGTAGTATGCAGATTTTAAGTCCTTTGGGTGTAAATCAAGAAGTTAGATAGCTGGGTCAAATGGTGGTTCCATTCCTAATTTTCTGAGGAATCTCCATAGTGCTTTCTGTGGTGGTTGCACCAATTTGCAGTCCCACCAACAATGCTTAGCAATGCTTAGCAAGAAAAGTGAAGCAGAAGGCATCATAATCCAAGATGTTAAACAATACTACAGAGCTATAATAATGAAAATGGCATGGTGTATGAGTGTACTTTTTCCACCATATCCTCGCCAACATTTATTGTTGCCTGTTTTCTTGATAATTGCCATTCTGACTGGATTGAGATGAAATCTTAGAGTAGTTTTGATTTGCATTTCTCTAATTGCTAAAGATATTGAACACTTTTTCATATATTTGTTGATCAAAGGTATTTCTTTGAAGTGTCCGTTCAGTTCTTTCTGTTAAGTTTTTTAAGTTCTTTATATATCCAAGAGATTAATGTCAGAGGTGAATGTGGTAAAGATTTTCTCCAAATTTGTAGACTCTTTCCTCACTTTATTGCTTCTGTTGCTGAGAAAAAGCTATTTAATTTGAATCTATCTCATTTATTAATTCTTGATTTTACTTTTTGCATTTTAAGAGTCTTGTTAAGGAAATCAGATCATAGGGGGACGTCATAAAGATTTGGGCCTATTTTTATCTATTATTTTATAAAAGGTGCTCTGTTCTAGTGCCTACATCTTTGACCCACTTTGAGTTGATTTTTTTGTGCAGGGTGAGAGATAAAGGTTTAAGACAGGAAATAATTAAAATCAGAGTTAAAATTAATAAAATTGAAACAAAAGAAACACTTGAAAAAGTTGACCAACCAAAAAGTTAGGTTTTTGAAATAATGAATAAAACAAACAAACCCTTGCCAATGCTAATAAAGAGAAAAGAGAGAAAACTCAAATTAATAAAATACAAGATGAAGAAGGGAATATCACAGAAGTCTGAAGTAGAGAATATAATTAGAAACTATTTTAAAAATTTATATTCTATTATAATAGAAAATATCAAAGACATCAACAAATTTCTAGAGATATATGACCTATTCAAACTAAATGAGGAGGTCATACATGATTTAAATAGATCAATTTTAAGTAATGAAATAGAGAACAGCATCAAAAAGCTACCAAAAAAGAATAGCCCAGGACCAGATGGATTCTCAGCTGAGTTCTACAAAACTTTCAAAGAAGAATTAACACCAACACTCATCAACTTATTCCATAAAATAGAAAAAGAGGGAACCCTTCCAGATTCATTTTATGGGGCTAATATCACCCTGATACCAAAACCAAAGACCCATCAAATAAAGAAAACTTCAGAACAATATCCCTAGAGAACATATATGCAAAAAGTCTCAAAAAAAATTCTGGAAAATTGCATACAGAAACATTAAAATGATAGTTCACCACGATTAAGTGGGATTCATCCCAGGGATGCAGGGTTAGTTCAACATATGGAAATCAATAAACATAATACATTATATTTATTGACTTAAAACCAAGAATCATATGATCATCTCAATAGATGCAGAAAAAGCATTTGACAAAATACACCTGGTTTGTGGTCATCTATTATGTGAGTTCTAAGAAAACAATACATCTTTTGTTACAATACTGCAATGATTCAGTTTCCAATTTGGTGGTTGCTTTTGTGAGTCAATGTGACTAGGTTAAGGAATATCCAGATAGCAGGCAAGCCATGATTTGGGGAAGTGTATGAAAGGGTGTTTCTAGAAGGGATTAGTGATTGAATTATAAGACTTAATAAAAATGATATGCTTCACCAAGAATGAAAAAAAGGGAGGCCATTTAAAAGAAAATGTATGTTGTCAGAAAAGATATGATGGGAAAGATTCATTTGTTTGTTAAGGGAGGGGAGAGAATATGATAATATGATGGATAGTAGAATTAGTAAGACATCATTACACTATATGCATATATGATTATATGACCAGCAATTCAACATCATGTACAATCAAAAGAATGAGAAGATATACATCATTTATGTATAATGTGATAATTGTATTCTTCTATATTGTATAACTAATCTGAACAAATAAAAGTGTAAATAAGAATATTCATTTGTTTGAACTTTCCTGAACGCCTGTTTTAAAATTCCATATCTTAATCAGGAAATGTTAAAGAACAGTATCAAATGACAAGATAAAAGAAAAATTTTTCTGTGCTTACAACACTGCAGAGCTATCTGAGGTGTGATAAATTGCATTTTCCTGAAGAGCTGAAGGAAAGCAGTTGATAGAAAAAGAAATTAGCTCCCAAGAAAGGCTTACAGTCTTCTGTGTCTGACCACACTAACTGGCCTGGGCAAACATAAAGTAGATGATCCCAATTAGGTTATTTCATATTTGTCAATAGCTTATTCTATGTTTTCTAAATTTGGAAAAGCAATACTCCAAGCGTTTGGCTACAATAAAACTGAATACAAAGGCAATAGGGAAAAAAGATCTAACCCTTTCAAGGTTTTCTGCCTTCTTTTTGAAAATCAGGCAGCCCCAGGCAGTTCACTTTCAGGAGATGTCTTTAGCTGCCTTGGGTCACAGAAAGTGCTAGTGGACAGAGGAAAGTAAGAAAGATTGTAACAGTGTGCTAGGCTCAAATATAAAAATTAACCTGGTAGATATAATCCAGCCATTCTGCATTCAAGACCCTTTATGTGGCATGGAAATAAAGTGGCCCAACATACATAGACCTATCTGCCCCTCACCTCATATTGTAGAAAGGAAAGGAGGTTAGCACCTGCCCCTTAGCAACCAGTGGACACCAAGTCATGTATTGATGCTTGTAGACAGAGCATGGCTTACACCAGAACAACACCAACTTAAAATATCTGAGAAGCTACTGTTTTGCAATAGCCATGGTGGCATGTGTAGGAGCCACAGTGGTTAACAACAAAATGTGTGTCTGGTCTCCTAGAATTCATTTTCCAGCAAGAACTTGAGAAGAAAAATTCCTCCAGGAATAATCTTATGCCAAATCTTATTTTCAGCTCCTACAGAGAGAATCACATCATAATGTCTCTTCTGACATAGTTTGTGAGGTTATATCCTTATCATCTTTTCCCCATGCACTGAGTGACAAGAAAGCCACTGCCAACATTACTCATCCTTCCTACTGAGTTTGTTCCCCAAATAGCCAATTCTGGCCTAATTTCTCTCCAAGTCTCCCAAGTCCTTTGGTCCATCTAGATGTTGCTTAATTCAGGGCACCTCATCCCCATTCTTCCATTTCCTGACTGGATATCAGAAATCTCAGGCCCTAAAATGTTTTCCACTTGAGCTTACATTAAACAGTTTTGACATTTGAGTATATTTTATCTAAATTTGACCATAAATCACTTTTTTCTTTCTCTTGGTTGCTTAAAATATTAACAGTTTGTCTATGGTTTTCTTTTGTAACAATGCTTCTTTCCCTAAATGCAACTTGAATCTGTACTGCCAGCTTCCCACAGCAGTATATCACAAATCTGGCTACATACTTAAAACACCTGGTGAATAGTATAGAGTAGTGGCTTTTTGGCTACCATAGACTAATTCAGAACTGCCTGGGGTGAAGAGGACCCAAGGTTTTCTCAATGCTCCCCAGAGGATCTAATATGCAACAGGTTTCAGAACCACCTCATGAAGATCCTAGTTGCAATAAGGGAAGAGTGATGGCTACCGGAAATGCTGCATGCAGACCAGCCTTGCACTGCAAAAGTGGGCCAGAAAAGAGCCTGCAAAGTAGCCCAGAGCCTGAGTTTTTAAGGAAAAAAAAAATGTTAGTTTACTTTGATAGTGATTTCTTTTGGGCAAAGATTTCATAGAAATCCAAGCTTAAGAAATTTTTAAATTCTATAAGAGGAAAGCAGAGCTTTCCTCTGTGATGAAGGACAGTGTTCTCACACATTAAAAGCTACAGAATGTATAGGAGGAAATGAAAAAAGAGGAAAATTAACCCCCTTCTTCTCCCACATTGTCCACAAGTCAGAAGAGGATCAGATATTTTCACCTGGAGAGAAGAGGTTTCTAATATAGCACAAATGGTTTCCTCTCCATTTGGTATTTTAGAGATGGAATGATCTCATCTGTTATAGCCTGGTATGCAAGTGTTATCTCAACACCCAATTGCATAACTCTCAGTGATAACCAACAGATGCAAACCAGGTTGTAAATGGCACAGACTATTTTTCATCTGAATGTAATACAGAATGTGGTAGAAATTCCAAATATTCCATTGACATTTGGATAGGTTCAGGATTTAGATAACATGTATCTTGTGTAAGAGAAGGCACTAATTGTTGACATGGTGTGTATGAAAATTGTATATCTTTAATTCTATAGACTTTTGCATAATATTGAGACAAGAGTTCAGGCACACAGAATAGTGCATTTGCCCTCAGAGGTACACACATATCTAGTGACAAATATATAAGCTGAGTCAGAAGGATCACAAGATTAAATCCAGCATCAGCAACTTTGAACCCCCCAGTGACTTAGGAATACCTTGTCTCAAACAAAACTAAGTAAATAAATATATAGAGTTAGGGGTTGGGTTGTTGCTCAGAGATAAAACATCCCTGATGACAAAGAGGAGGAGGAGCAAGCAGCAGGAAGACAGTTGTGGGCCAGCCAGTGGACAGTGGGTGCTGAGACTGGTGGTGGAGGTTGCCCTGAGTTCCCCAGAAAGCATTGGTTTCTTTCCCAGGCCCCAAAATGTGCATATTGGGGATAGTGCTGGTTAGCATGCCAGTAGCCCACTGCCCTCTGTGGCAGTCCTGCTCCCAGGAAACCCCTAGACACCACTGCCTGGCTGCTAGGAAGGTCGGCACCACCCATCCCCACCCTACCAGGGGGCTCAAGTAGTGGGAGGAGGCATGCCCTAGCGCAGGGGGAGTAGCACCCCCTGGGACTAGTGTCCTGGCAGCGACCATAGGGACCCTCATGTTGTCCTCTCTCCCCCATTTTCCTCTCTGTTCCCACCTGCGGGAGTCTCCCTACCCCAGGGTTCCACTGGCTCCTTTGGAGTGAAAGGACATTAGTGACTAAAAGAGGGTTCCTTGCTGTGCTTTGCTTTTCAAAGACCTGAATATGGACTAGAAGCCCAGCTTGCCTTGCCCTACCCTGCCTTGATTTCACTTCCCATGGGCTGTGGGGAGGAAGCCTCCCTGGCCTCCCCTTTCTTTCCAGGTCTATTTTGGTTTTGTAAATGGTTTAAAGGAACCTAATGTTGAACTTTGGGAATTAAAGTTCTTATTCCAGCTGTCAAAAACAATATCATGCCATATTTTCTTATATTCAAATACCCATGTAATTTCTTCTTCTTTCAGTTTGTTTTCCTCTTTCTTCCACTGAGTGCTTTGCTGCTTGTTTAAGCATTCTTCTATGTCAACTAACTTATAAAATAAAAATTATATTATTATCCATTAATTCTAATGTACCATAGTCTCTTCAGAATTATCTTGGCCAAAGTTACCTCTACATTATTTGTGATATATTTTTTTTTTTTTGTATATATATATATATATATATATATATATATATATATATATATACTGAAGATTGACAATGAGGCTTTCTTTCAAAGGCATAGCTAAATCTCATAATTGGGAGATTTATTTTTTTTTCTAGTTTGATTATATGTTTCAATTATAAGATGATGTTTGTATAGTGTATTTGTAACTCAATTATTTTTTGTTGGGAGGGGGCACTAGAGATGTAACCTAGGGGTATTTTACAGTTGAACTGCACCTCTAATCCTACTTTTTAATTATTTCTACTTTGAGTAGGATCTCACTAATTTGCTGATATTCTTACTAAGTTGATGAGACTAGCTTTGAACTTCTGATCCTCCTGCTTTATATATATATATATATATATATATATATATATATATATATATATATATATATATATCAGAGAAACCACATAGACCAAGGTAGTTAATAATACATTCATAAGAAAGATAAACTTAACTAAAAGACCCAGTGAATATTTCTTTGTTATATGCTATATAAGTTGATTTTTTTATTTTGTTCATATGTATGTGTAAATAAAGACCCCAGGAAGAATAAATATTTAAAGAAGAATATTTCCTGGTAGGTACAAATCAGAGTGTTTTAGGATATTTTATATTGTTCAAATATACAAATTGGTCATATAAAAAACCTGAATTCAAGAACAGGGATAAAAAAGAAAAAAAAATTACAATACTGTATTTTTATATTCTGAGTTTTTGAAAATTGTACATAAAGTCATCAGAAAAATATGGTATGATACATATTGAGATATATTTACAAAGCAGTAAAAGAGGTATTTAAGGTGGCTTTAAAATGATTTGTTGCATTAGCAGGAAATTAGATGTAGTGCAAGGATCAGCAAACCAGTTTCTGTAGGACAATCCAACACATGGATATATTTGTAAATAAGATAAATTTTTTTTGCCTCTTTGTGTTATTTTATGGCTGCTAGACACCAACCTAAGGGATTTTCATGTGTATTCATGTTAGGCAATCACCTTACAACTACTCTAGTAATAACTTGATTTGGAATGTGTACACACCCATTTATTTTTTGTCTATAACATATTTCAGACTACAGCCACAGAAATTCATTGGACTCCAATTTCTAATATGAATAAAACCAATACAAAAAAAGAATTAATAAATGTCACAGCCAAATTTATAAAGTAGAAAGTTAAATTTAAAAAAAAAAAAAAACCTAACATAGTAATAATGAAACAAACAGTTGGTTGTTGAAAAGGTAAATAAGATTGATAAACCCTTAGCCAAGGTAACTAAAAAATTAAAAAAAGACAGAAGGAAGATACAAATGAATAAAGCTAGAAACAAAAACAGAAATATAACAACAGATACCACTGAAATCCAGCAGATCTCTAGAGAGTGGAAAACTGGTATTTCAATGCATGGGAAAATCTAGATTATAATAAAGACTCAAATTGCAATACATGAAAAAATCTAGAAGATATTGATGAAATATGTCCTAAAAATTTTGAATCAAAAGGATAGAGGAAAACAAATAGCTCAATAACAAGCAATTAATTTGAAGCAATAATAGAAGCCTCCAAGGCCAGAGGTGAATGCATGGTTAGCCTGATATTAATTAGAACTGATATTAATCCCCCCCATTACATGTAAGAGCAAATGAAAGATGCTTTCAAAGCAATTCTGTAAAGTATTACCCTGATTGGAAAAGTGAATATGGACAGAACAAGGAAAAAACTAGAGACCAATATCCTTGAGGAACATAATATAAAAATTCTCATAAAAATCTTTGCAAACCACATTCAACAGCACATTACAAAATAACATATAGTATCAGGCATGGTGGTATATGTCTATATTCTCAGAAAGGTAGGATGTTATTTCAGGCGCACTGTAATTTGAAAGCCAACCTGGGCAAATTAGTGAGACCTGTATCAAAGTGAACAATAAAAGGGGCTGGGGGTGTTTCTCAGTGGTACTGTGCTCCTGGTTTGAGTCTCTAGTGTCACATACAAAAAAATACAAGCTGATTTTGCTCCAGGATGATTCAATACATGCAAATCAATGAAACTAATACACCACATATAGAATCAAGGGCAAAACCAAATGACCATTTCAGCAGCTGCAGGAAAAGCCTTTGACAGATTCAATGGCCCTTTATAGTAAAGCTCTGAGGAACTAGAAATAAGAGAAGTTTATAACAAGATAATAAAGACCAAGTATATCAAACCCAAAGCCAATAGTATAATGAAGAGGAATATTTTCTCTAAAATCAGAAAAATACAAGGATGTTCATTGCCACCAATCTCACTAATCACAGTACTTAAAATTTTAGACAAGAGAAAGATAGAAAAGGGATTCAAATAGGAAATTTAAAATTATTAAATTATTTCTATATGCAAATTATATAGTCCTATTCTTAGAAGACCACAAATGTTATATCTTAAGAATTCTACTTCTGATGAATAAGTTCATCAGAGTAAAAGGATACAAAATAAATATATATAAAATAAATTCTCTATATACCAATAGCAAACCTGGAGAGAATGAAGCAAGAATAATAGCTCATTCAAATAGCTTTAAAAATAGATAGGAATAACCCTAGTTAAGGAAGTGAATGACCTCTTCAAGAAAAATTAGAAATTACTGAAAAAGAAACTAAAGAAGACAACAGGAAGTAGAAAGATCTCCTATGTTCATGGAAAGGCAGAATTAATATTTTGAAAATGGCCATATACCATAATTGAATTATAGATTCCATGTATTCCCATTCAAATTCAAGTGATATTGTTCACAGAAATGGGGGGTAAAAACAAAACAAATAAAACTACTCCTAAATTTATATGAAAGAAAAACAAAGCAAATGACTTAGACAAAGTGATGCTGATCATAAGAGCAATGATGGATACACCACAGTGCCCAATTTAAAAATATAAAACAGAGCCACAGTAATAAAAACCATGGTCTTGGTGAAAAGAAAGACCCATAGACCAATGGAATAGAAGAGAAGTCAGAGAGCCAAACCCACAGAATTACAGTCATGTGATTCTAGGCAAAGTTGCCAAAAACATATTTTGAAGAAAAGACAAAAGACATTTTAGAAATAGTGTTTGGAAAACTAGATATCCATATGTAAAAGAAAACTAGATGACTATTTTCTAACACTGTACAAGAGAATATTCAAAAAGGACTAAAAACATATGTACCAGACTAGAAGTTTTACAACTGCTAGAAGAAAATATACGGAAAATACTTCAGTATGTAGGCAATGACTTCCTGAATAGAGCTTCCTACAGCTCAGAAAATAATAGCAACAATGGATAAGAGGGAGTGCTTCAAACTGAAAAATTCCTGCATAGTAAGTGAAACATGTTAAGAGTATGAAGAGGTAGCCTCCAGAATTGGAGAAAAGCTTTGCCAGCTACTCTTCTGACAGAGGGTTAATATCCTGAAAATATTAACACAAACATCTTAACACCAGAAACACAAAAATCTTCTCAATCAATGAGCAAATTCACAGCTGGTTCTCAAAATAAGAGATACCTATGGCCGACACTTTGGTGAAAAAAATGCATAACATCTTTAGCAATCAGGGAAATGTAAATCAAAACAACATCAAGTCTTCATTTTCCACCATTCAAAAAAGCAATCATCAAGAAAACAAATAATAGTGGGAAAAATTGAGGAGAAAATCTCTTATATGTTATTGCTAGAAATATAAATTACTATGGCCCTATGGAAATCCGTATGAAGGCTACTCAAAAAACCGAACATACTTTATGATACAACTATACTACTCAGTACTTACAGGAAAATATTAAAGTCAGCTTACTTTAGAGATATACATATGCCCATCTTTACCATGACACCATTCAAAATAGGCAAGTTAAAGAATCAGGGTAGATGTTTGTTAACAAAAAAATGGATAAAGAAAATGTATTATATATACACAAGGAAGATTTTTATACATAGAGAACAACAAAACTAAGTCCATTTTAGGAAAATGAATGACATAGGGAAGCATAATGTTAAGCTATATAAACCAGACTCAGAAAACAAGTATTATATATTGCTCTCATATGGAAAACTAGAGGTAGAAATGTTCAACATGAAAATAGATGTATAATAAATTTTATCCATTAGCATACATCAAATTGGGAGTATGGAGGAAGAAATGTTAAAGATAGTATTGGGGGAGTATAATTGATCTATATGTATGTACAAACATGCCACCATAAAATTTTTGTATAATTACTGTGTACCAATTTTTAAAAATAGACCATCTTTTTTTAAATTTTCAGAACTTCATTTATTTTTCATTTATCATGTTCACTACCACAATTAGTTGTTCTGTTTAGATTTATATTTTCTTTGAATAGCAGTTATTTATTTACATATATATTATTGATTTCTTTTTAGTTATATGTGACAGTAGAGTCCATTCTGATATAATTCAACAAGCACTAACCATCAATAAATTAAGTTTATAATATTTGGTACTAAACATAAATTACTTGAAGGTTTAATAAGAACAGAAGCAAAGAAAATATTGATTTTTAAGTGTCTAAAATATGCCACATTTATTTGTTTATTTTTCTATTCATTATAATCACAAAATTATTGTGATGGTAATCCCACACCCTGCCTCCTAGTCATTCAAGAATGTCAAGAGTAAATAATAGACAAATATGACACATTGTTCAAATATCCAGCATGTACTTCCCCTAATATTCCTATGTTTGGACTAACATTGAGTTGATACTCTTATTAATTTCAATATTTCTTATGTTAAGTATCAGCCATCTTGGCTCTCTTATTCAATCTGGATACTTATCTTGCCCTTCATATGCATCCCCTTTTCTCAACTTCGTATTTATAAAGCTGTTCTTTTGGCTTCTTTTCTATTTCTTTCTTTCCAAAAGGGCACCCCAAAGAATTGTTTATTCCTGCCACTCTGTCAATGTTAATTCACCTGTTGCTATCCTTGTTTTCTATTATAATTTTGTAGCCTTATTTCTTTCTAGCATGTTTGTCATCATGGAAGATGATATGCAAAAAAAAAAAAAAGAAAGAAAGAAAAAGAAAGAGATTAAAAAAAAAAAACATTACCTTTGAGTCAGGTGATGGAAAGAAAGGACAATCATTCTTTATTCTGATTGCCTGCACAAGTGTTGTTTCAACTACATCCTTCTTTTGACTGGCAGGGTTACTGTAGTCAGGTAAGTTTCCACTCTTTTGGTTCCCAGTGTCATATTTTACTTCTAACAATAAAAACAAAATAAATGATATACAAAAATTCTGTAATTACAAGTCAATAAGCTGCACAACATCAGGCAGTCTTCAAATAGCTTACCATCCTTCATGGATTGTCCTGAAGCTTCAGTTAATTCTCTTCTTTCTTCTGAGATGTTCTAGGGAAAAAAAATTAAGATATAATAAGAATCAAAGTTTAAAAATTAATTAATGTTCTCCATGACTCAGGTACAATAGAATAAGCACTTTGATGTATACTCAAACTATAATTTTCTCACTTACTATGATATACCTTATAATGGGGAAAGGATTATGAGCCATGACATAGAGATTTCCAAAATGTCACTCCCCTTATCTTCAATTAATTTTTACACAAATACTGAAATCTATTATACTATTTTCTTAAGCTGAATGATGTAGGATAAAAATTGTAGCCATCTTTACTTAGAGTACTTTTGAAAAAGACTAACAATATGAGAAATTATATGTGATATTTTAATGTGTTTTTATGACTTATATAGGCATGAATTACCTCTTGTGGAGAAAGCTGTAAGATATGAGCTTTAAGAGTATCTATTAAAGAAGATTGATTGGTTACATAAACAGTATAAGTTTTGTCCATCCTACATGTTAAATAGCTAAAGATAAATGATTATACAAATTTTGCTCCTTCCACAAAAAAGAGGAATGACAAAAAAAAAATCATGTGGGGGTTATATCAATGAATAAAAACCACATAGAGTTGCTAAACAGAAACATTAACTCAATGACCAAACCACAGTGACAGAGATGGCACAATGAATAGACAATGAAGAGATGTTTTCTTCAAGGAAAACATTAAGTATTAGAGTAAGTCATTTGTTTTAGAAAGGGGCATATCTTCTTTTTATTCCAGTAACTTCATATAATTGAGTTAACAATACAATAAGATATAAAACAATAAAATATTTTTTAATAAACCAGGTGGCGCTGCAAATTATATCACCAGGTTTGCTTGACATAGGTAACAAGACAGTGGAAGAAGTTATTTTTTTTTTGCATTACAAATCTTAATACACATTTATACTACAGTTTTTCATCTCCCTGTTTATATATAAGGTATGTTGACACCAAATTTACATCTTCACATGTGTACATGTGTATTTGTATAATGAAAGATAAGCAAGAAGGATTCTTCCTTTATGGCACCAATTTGATATAACTTACTCAAACTTTCACATACCATATTAAAAGAGAATACAAAATTAAAGCATATTTTTGAATTCAGTAGACTTAATTACTAGTTGTCTCATTCATATTATATTATTTAGGACATTTCAGCAAGTAGACATTTATTTTCTCCACATTTACTCATGTTCAATCCTGTGTATAACACCAGCTTTTAGAAATGGTGCATTTCTCCAGGCCAAATGAACTCAGTTAAGTTATGAATAATACCATAATAGCATTCTAAATGGAACACACTATGATAGCTCTAAACTAATTTCCCCCCCCCCAGATAAATATTACACATTTCTTATTCACATAATACTTAGCTCTTCATAACTGAAATAAAATTAAAGTCATTTCAAAAACAAAAGATGTCATTTACATTTAAATTTTATTTTACTGCTCCAGAATATTTACAAATGTATTTCTAACCTGGAATAGTTCATAAAAATAGTAGTGTTTTACAATGAATATTTAAGTAAATATAGAAAGTAAAATTTGAAATTTCAGAATGTGACATAGAATTTAGATATTTTAAGGAATTATAATGGAAAAACAACAATTCTGAAACTAAAGTATTGCCATACAATAATTGAGAGTCTCTGCTTCCAGAACTGATTATTACTTTGCACACACCATCTATTCTTCAATTAGATGAAGAGTAAATTTTTAGAAAAGTTCATTACCTCATTTTATTAGAATTTGTATTGGTTCTTTTCAGTTATACATCACAATAGAAGTTATATACTAGCATATAATTATAAAAGTATAGAATATAATTTGTTCTAATTCAGGACCTAGTACTTCCTTCTGTTCTACTAATCTTTCTGTTATTTACAGTAGTTTTTTTTTTATTTACAGTAGTCTTTCCACTAAAAGTGACAGTAATTTAATACTCAGAAAATATGGATATGCAAACACTTTTTAATACAAGTATTAAGATACAGATTCTAGATTTTTGGTTGCCACAATTCCCAATATTATTTTAGTATAAATACAGAGCCAAGGAGATAAATAGAGAATAAAGATCTCTGAAAATGTTATGATAGTAAAACATCAAGCAAGGGTTCAAATGAAAAAAAGAAAAGCTATGTGCAATGTATATTATACATTCCAAACTAAAAGCACCAGGGAAATTCCATGATTCTATAAAAATTAATTAGGCATTAAATTATTAAAGTATTATAAGTCTTGTTAAACTTAGAAAATTTTCATATAAAATGTCACAAAAGTTATGGCTGAACTTTCACCATTAACATCTTAAAAGCACAAAATTCAGAGCAAGAACATGAATTTTTCAAAATATCCCTTTACCTTAATATGAGCTTCATAGTTGTTCTCAATCATTTCAAAGCAGGAATCACCTGGATGAGTTTTTTTTGGTAGATCTTTAAAGCAAAAATGTATAACAAAAATGGGTGAGTTATTTTCT